>NC_142173.1:45095533-45162539 GCF_029865625.1 Vigna umbellata
ATTCGGTCATACTTGCCGATTGTTAAATAAGTTTGTGACATCATATTTTGGTGATCATAAATTTGTGCATCAAGTTTTTGGCGCCGCTGCCGGGGACTCTGGTTTAACTGGTTAATTGTGTGATTATTGATTATCTTTGACTTTAATTTTGAATTTCTGTTTTTATTTTCTGTTTTTATTTTTTCGGTTTTATTTGAGTTGGTTTTATTTTATTTGATTTTATTTTATTTTATTTTATTTTATTTGATTTTATTTGATTTTATTTTATTTTATCTTATTTGATTTGATTTTATTTTATTTTATTTTATTTGATTAGATTAGATTTTATTTGATTTGTAGATTAGATTTTATTTTATTTGATTTGATTAGATTAGATTTTTTTTTTATTTTTTTTATTTTATTTTTATCTTATCCTCTGAATCTTTTATCTTCTGAATCTATATCTTCTCCTATATCTTTTTGTGCTAACAAATCTTTTCTAGGGTTTTGTTTTCTTGTGCATGCAGGAAGCAATTAGAACAAGGAGCAAGAAAACAACAGAACCTCTGCTTGAAGGTCTAGACGAGAGTAGACGGAGGAGAAGAATCCGAACATCTAGAGAACTTTTCCCTTCTCCAGAAACTCTCTTACAATCATCACCACAAGGTTCTGTTCATAGCACAGAAAATATGGAGAACAACAATGTTAGAAGAACTCTTGCTGACTACACCAATATAGCTGGACCTCAGCACTTTAACAGTATAACTAGACCTAGAGTCAATGCAGCTATTATGGAGGTCAAACCAGCACTGATTCAACTGGTGAAAAGCAACCAATTTAATGGGTTATCTCATGAAAGCCCATATGAGCACCTCACTACCTTCAATGAGATTTGCAACACAGTCAAGATTAATGGGGTGCCAGACGAAGCTATCAAACTTAGCTTGTTTCCTTTCTCATTGGGAGGCAATGCTAAGCTTTGGTTGAATTCTTTCCCAGAAGAAAGTTTCACAGAGTGGGAAGTAGTGGTCACAAAATTTTTAAACAAGTACTTCCCACAATCTAAGGTGACAAAAGGCAAGCAAGAGATTTCTTCATTTAAGCAGGGCATGGAAGAATCACTAGGGCATGCATGGGACAGATATAAAAGCCTGTTACAAAAAACTCCCATGCATGGTTTCAAAGAAGAAGAAGTAGTCCTAACTTTCCTTGGAGGTCTTGGTTCACAAACTAAGATGATGCTTCATGCCTCAGCAGGAGGAAACATTAACTGGAAAACTCCAGAGGAAGCAACTGAAATTATTGAAAATATGGCTACTAGTGACAACGAACTCAGCATTGAAAGAGGATATCTTAGTCAGAAGGAGTTGTTACAATCAAATGATGCTTTGCTTATTCAAAATAGAATTATCTCTCAACAGCTTGAAGAGGTAATTATGAAGCTTTCTCAAATACCACAGGAAATACAACAGGTCTCAATGGTTCAAGTACAACAGCAAAAATGGCAAATGCAATCTACTCCAGTTGAGAAAACAACAAAACTTGAAGAGACTTTCCAAAGATTCTTGAAGACGAATGCATCTTATTGTCAGAATGTGGATGCTGCATTTAAAAATATGGAGGTTTATGTTGAGAGAATAGTTGACAAGATGAAACATGATAATCTCAGAAAGGAGTGTAAAACTGTTGTGACCAGAAGTGGTAGAGTGTTAGAGGAGAGAAAAAAAGAAAGAGAGGATAAAGAAAATGAGAGTGAGAGTGAAAAAGAAACATGTGAGTGGAAAGAAAGAGTTGAGAGAGAGAAAAAGAAAAAAGAAGAGAGAGGAGAGAAAAAAAAGAGAGAGAGGAGAGAGAGGAGAGACAAAAAGAAAAAGAGTATGAAAAGCCACTTCCTTATCCAAAGAGTTATTCAAGGAAGGAGAAAGAAAAACAGTTGGAAAGATTCATGGAGTTGTTTAAGAAGCTGGAGATCACTATACCATTCTCTGAAGCATTGCAACAGATGCCAGCATATGCAAAGTTTTTGAAGGAACTCCTCACAAAGAAACACAAGTACATTGAAAAGGAAACTATCAATGTACAGGGTAACTGCAGTGCAATCATACAGAAACTACCTCCACCAACAAATGTAAAGGGGATTAGAAGTTTTCTTGGTCATGCTGGGTTTTATAGAAGATTCATCAAAGATTTCTCAAAAATTGCTAAACCATTGAGTAATCTTTTGATGAAGGATGCTCCTTTTGTGATGAATGAAGACTGTCTGAAAGCTTTCGACACATTGAAGAAGAAGTTAGTGTCAGCTCCAGTAATTGTAGCGCCAGATTGGAATCAAAATTTTGAATTAATGTGTGATGCAAGTGATTATGCAATAGGAGTTGTCCTTGGCCAGCGGAAAGAACAAAAGTTTCATCCAATTTATTATGCTAGCAAGGTTCTGAACGATGCTCAATTGAATTATGCTACCACAGAGAAAGAATTTCTTGCCATTGTGTATGCTCTAGAGAAATTTAGACCTTATCTTATTGGGTCTAAGGTGACTGTCTATACAATCATGCAGCTATCAAATATTTGTTGACAAAACCAGATTCTAAGCCACGTCTGATTAGATGGGTACTACTATTGCAAGAATTTGATGTAGAAATCCGTGATAAGAAAGGAAGTGAGAACTTAATTGCTGATCATTTGTCACGGTTAGTCAACAATGAGGTCACTAGCAAGGAGTCTGAAATCTGGGAATCTTTTTCAGATGAATCACTCATGTATATTCAGCAGAGGCCCTGGTTTGCTGATATGGCTAATTTCAAAGCTGCAAGGGTCATGCCGGAAGACTTAACTTGGCAACAAAGAAAGAAATTTCTGCATGATGCCAAGCAGTTTGTTTGGGATGATCCTTATTTGTTCAAAATTGGAGCAGATAATCTTCTGAGGAGATGTGTTACAAATGAAGAAGCAGAAGGAATTCTCTGGCATTGTCATGATTCACCTTATGGAGGACATTTTAATGGAGAAAGAACAGCAGCAAAAGTCCTTCAATCAGGGTTTTATTGGCCAACTTTATTTAAAGATGCCATAATCATGCTAGAAATTGTGATAATGTCAAAGAGCAGGGACAATCACTAAACGTCATGAGATGCCTTTACAAGGTATTTTAGAGGTTGAGGTTTTTGATTGTTGGGGTATTGACTTTGTTGGACCCTTCCCTCCATCTTTCAACAATGAATATATTCTGGTAGCAGTGGATTATGTGAGTAAATGGGTGGAAGCATTAGCTTGTCCTAAAAATGATGCTAGCACGGTAATTAAATTCCTGAAGAGGCAGATATTCTCACGTTTTGGCACTCCAAGAGTGTTGATCAGTGATGGAGGATCTCATTTTTGCAATTATCAGCTAGAGAAAGTACTCAAACACTTGGAGTAAAACATAAGGTAGCTGCACCTTATCATCCACAAACCAATGGACAAGCTGAGGTGTCTAACAGGGAGATAAAAAGGATCCTGGAAAAAAGTGACTTCATCAAGAAAGGATTGGTCTCTCAAATTGGATGATGCTCTTTGGGCTTATAGGACAGCAATGAAGACGTCTATGGGATTATCACCATTTCAATTAGTCTATGGGAAAGCATGCCATTTGCCAGTAGAATTGGAGCATAGAGCATTATGGGCTTTGAAATTCTTGAATTTTGATCCTTATGAAACTCAATGCACACGCAGACGGCAGATTTTGGAGCTTGAAGAAATGCGATTACATGCATATGATTCATCCAAGGCTTACAAAGACAAATTAAATTTTATCATGACAGGAAGTTGGTGAATAGAGTTTTCAATCCAGGACAACAGGTACTATTGTTCAATTCAAGATTGAAGATATTTCCTGGGAAGCTGAAGTCAAAATGGTCAGGACCATTTGTGATAAAAGAAGTGCATCCGCATGGAGCAATTGAAATATTTAATCCAGCTGCTGATGATCCACAGAGAAGTTGGGTGGTGAATGGTCAACGTCTCAAACCCTATCTAGGGGGAGAGGTGCAACAATTTTCCACAATGATGTTGTTGGTTGATCCTTGAAAGTTTGGGTCAGGCTCGTGACGTTAAACAAGCGCTTACTGGGAGGCAACCCAGTATTCTGTAAGTATTTTATGTTTTTAGATTAGGTTTGATGTACTTATTGAAACCTGGTTTGTGATGGTTTGCTATTAACTGTGATTGTTGATAAGTAATGCTTGATGATGCTTATTGATTGATTGATGTTGAGAGTGCACATTAAAATGCTTATACAGGTGATTCACAAGCTTTGTGAACAAATGCAGAATATTGATTGTGATTGTGAAATTAAGCAGGATGTGTATGTCAAATGTGAATGAGCTTATATGTGAGGTTTTGAGCTCCAGAGTTGTTATTGTTGAATGCTATTACTTTGAAAGCATGAATGATTTTGCCCAGGTTTTCTATGATTGAATCAATTGCTTGTTTTGCATCATATGATCAAGGCCGTTTGTTGGAACCCTTTTTATTGGCCAAATTCATAAAGTTAGCCCACTAAAAGAGAACACTTTGTGTTCTATCCTTTGAACCCTTAGCCTTGAACATACACTGAAACCCTTGATTGAAAATCTTTACCTTGAGTTAAGTAGAAGATCTTGTGTGGTATTGTTAAATGTTCAAGTTTGGGGTTGTTGGAAAACATGAAAAAGGAAAAGCATTGAGCTAAGAGCTAAAAAGTAAGAGTATGCAAAGAAAAAAAAGAAAAGAAAAGAAAAGAAAAAGAAGCAAAGCTCAATGCAATGCAAAGGCAAGTTGGGAAGAATAAGAAAATTGTGTTGTTATGATTCTCTTAACTCAAGGATTTTGTGATCCAGAAAAACCAATTTTCTTGTTAGCCCAGCCACATTATAAGCCATTGAAAAGTCCTTGTGATGATGCATGCTTGTGAATGTTTTTGATTGTGGTAAAATGAAAGGCAAAGTTGATTCATGTAACATTGTGATAGTGGAGTGAATGAGTGAAACACTTTACCTCTTATACACTTGTGTGTGAGTGAAACACTTTACCTAGTGAGGAAATATTCCATGAGCACATGAACATCCATGCTTAATTGATTGATCATTCATGAAATAGCATTTGTTGGAATTTAAATGACTTTGTGAACACTAAAGCATGTGCACATCTTGATTGAACTCTTGGTCATAAGTTTGAGTGAAGTTGTTACTTATCTTGAAAAGAGGATTTTTGAATGAGTGAACCATCATATGAATTGGTTGAAGATTGAGTTACATCTTGTTTGCTTGAGGACAAGCAAAGTTCTAAGTTTGGGGTTGTGATAACAGTTGAAAAACTGTTATTTTCATGCTTAAAATTGACACAAAAGCAACCTTTACACTTAGAAACTAGCTTGAAATCATGCTTTTATCCATATTTTCATAAATAAGAGAGCTGGACAGGTTTATGCTTGATTTCAGTGTTTTTGTGCAGGTTTTAAGGTGAATTTAGTGATAGAAGTGAAGAAGGAGAGAGATGGAATCAGAAAAGTCCACCAGAAACCAGAAACCAGAAAAGTCAACCAGTCAACCAGAAAAGTCAACCAGTCAACCAAAAAGTCAACCAGAAAAGTCAACCAGTCAACCAAAAAGTCAACCAGTCAACCAAAATACGAAAAAAGTCAACCAGACGAGTTTTGGGCCAGTTTTATGCGATTTTATGATCTGTTTGGGCCTGGACCCGTTTTCTATTATTTTTATGTCCTATTTAAAGACCTAGATGTCTTAGGGTTGGTATCTTTGGCAGAAACGAAGCAAACACTCTCTCTTCCACCCCTTGGGGTAGATCGGGAGATGGTGATAGCTCTCCTCTTCTCTTTCTCGGGTTTTTCTATCTCTTTCATTCTTTCATTATTGTTCATCTAGGTTCACCATGAATATGGTGAACTAAACCTTGTATGTTTGTTGGGGAATCAATGTAATCTTTTGAAGCTCTCATATATGGAATTTGTGCTTGCATCTTAATCTAAGACTTATGCTTTCTTTCATCATTAGTTAGGGTTTTTCCTCTTTGCTCAATGCTTGCTTTGTTTAACTCATTCAATGCATGATTATTGGTTTTGTCGATACGGGAACGTACGGGGAAGTCTAGATCCGGGGAATTTCTCCCAATAGTATATTGGTTGCCTTAAGCTCCTGTGCTAAAAAAACTAATTATTAGGAATGCTAGGAATCGTATGAACTCGTAATTAGGGAGAAGCCTTCTTGAAAGGTAATTTAGAGAGTGGCATTAACAATGATGACTTGAATGTTGAATTCCTAAAATATATGAGAGTGGATAAGATGAAATTAACCCCCAACAACATATTCATCAATATATTTCATTGAAAGTGTCTGTCTTTTGTTTTAGCCATTGATCAACCTCATGCATACATGTTTATTTTCGCCTTTTGCATAGTAAAATCCAATTATTTTGTTCTTAAGTCTTAGCTAATCAACAAATCACATAACTAAACTAGGTCGTGAGTCCTTTGGGAGAACGATACTTGGTCTTACCGAGTTTATTACTTGAAACGATTCGGTCATACTTGTCGATTGTTAAACAAGTTTGTGACATCATATTTTGGTGATCATAAATTTGTGCATCAAAGAGCACGAAGTTGAACAAGTGGACGAAGTTGAAGAAATGGACCAAGTTTAAGAAGTGGAAGAAGTGGAGGAAGTGTAGGAAGTGGATGAAGCGGAGGAAATTGACGAAGTTGACGAAGTGGAAGAAGTGGACGAAGTCGAGGAAGTGGACGAAGTTGGCGAAGTGGAGGAAGTGGACGAAGTTGACGAAGTGAAGGAAATCGACGAAGTGGAGGAGGTGGAGGAAGTGAACGAAGTTGACGAAGTGGACATATTGGACGAAATGGACGAAGTGGACAAAGTGGAAGAAGTGGAAGAAGTGGAGGAAGTGGAAGAAGTGAGGAAGTAGACGAAGTTGACGAAGTGTCGAAGTGGACGAAGTGGAGAAAGTGGACGAAGTGGACGAAGTGGACAAAGTGGAGGAAGTGGAGGAAGTTGACGAAGTGGAGGAAGTGGAGGAACTGGAGGAACTGGAAGAAGTGGAGTAAGGGGAGGAATTGCAGGAGGTGGACGAAGTCGAGGAAGTCGACAAAGTGGACGAAGTTGAGGAAGTGGACGAAGTTGACGAAGTGGACGAAGTTGACGAAGTGAACGAAGTGGACAAAGTGCACGAAGTGGACGAAGTGGAGGAATTCGAGCAAGTGAAGGAAGTGGAGGATGTGGACGAAGTAGACGAAGTGGAAGAAGTGGAGGAAGTGGACGAAGTTGACGAAGTTAAAGAAGTGGAAGAAGTGGACGAACAGTAGGAAATGGACGAAGTTGACGAAGTGGAGGAAGTGGACGAAGTTGACGAAGTGGAAGAAGTGGAGGAAGTTGATGAAATGGACGAACGTGACTAAGTGGACGAAGTGGAGAAGTGGACGAAGTGGAGGAAGTGGAGAAGTGGAGACGAAGTCGAGGAAGTGGAGGAAGTGGACGAAGTTGACGAAGTGGAGGAAGTGGACGAAGTGGAAGAAGTGGAGGAAGTGGAGGAAGTGGAGGAGGTGGACTAAGTGGATGAAATGGAGGAAGTGGAGGAAGTGGACGAAGTTGCTGAAGTAGACGAAGTTGACGAAGTGGACAAATTGGAGGAAATGGACGAAGTGGACGAAGTTGAGGAAGTGGAGGAAGTTGACGAAGAGGACGAAGTTGACGAAGTGAACAAAGTGGACAAAGTGCACGAAGTGGAGGAATTGGAGCAAGTGGAGGAAGTGGAGGATGTGGACGAAGTAGACGAAGTTGACGAAGTGGAAGAAGTGGAGGAAGTGGAGGAAGTTGACGAAGTTGAAGAAGTGGAAGAAGTGGAGGAAGTGGACGAAGTTGACGAAGTGGAGGAAGTTGACGAAATGGACGAAAGTGAAGAAGTGGACGAAGTGGAGGAAGTGGACGAAGTGGAGCAAGTGGAGAAGTGGACGAAGTGGAGCAAGTGGAGGAAGTGGACGAAGTGGAGGAAGTGGAGGAAGTGGAAGAAGTGGAGGAAGTGGAGGAAGTGGAGGAGGTGGACTAAGTGGATGAAACGGAGGAAGTGGAGGAAGTGGACGAAGTTGCTAAAGTCGACGAAGTTGACGAAGTGGACAAATTGGAGGAAATGGACGAAGTGTACAAAGTGGAAGAAGTGGACGAAGTGGAGGAAGTGGAGGAAGTGGAGGAAGATGACGAAGTTGACGAAGTGGAGGAAGTGGAGGAAGTGGAGGAAGTGGAGGAAGTGGAGGAAGTGGAGGAAGTGGAGAAGTGGACGAAGTCGAGGAAGTGGAGGAAGTGGACGAAGTTGACGAAGTGGAGGAAGTGGAGGAAGTGGAAGAAGTGGAGGAAGTGGAGGAAGTGGAGGAGGTGGAATAAGTGGATGAAATGGAGGAAGTAGAGGAAGTGGACGAAGTTGCTAAAGTCGACGAAGTTGACGAAGTGGACAAATTGGAGGAAATGGAGGAAGTGGACTAAGTGTACAAAGTGGAAGAAGTGGACGAAGTGGAGGAAGTGGAGGAAGTGGTGGAGGTGGAGGAAGTGGACGAAGTGCAAGAAGTGGAGTAAGTGGAGGAAGTGGAGGAGGTGGACAAAGTGGACAAAGTTGACGAAGTGGACGTAGTTGACGAAGTTAACGAAGTGGACGGAGTGGACGAAGTTGACGAAGTGGACGGACTAGACGGAGTGGACGAAGTGGAGGAGGTGGACCAAGTGGAAGAAGTTGATGAAGTGGAGGAAGTGGACGAAGTGGAGGAAGTGGACGAAGTTGACGAATTTGAGGAAGTGGAGGTGATGCACAAATTTATGATCACCAAAATATGATGTCACAAACTTATTTAACAATCGGCAAGTATGACCGAATCGTTTCAGGTAATAAACTCGGTAAGACCAAGTATCGTTCTCCCAAAGGACTCACGGCCTAGTTTAGTTATGTGATTTGTTGATTAGCTAAGACTTAAGAACAAAATAAGTGGAGTTTACTATGCAAAAGACGAAAATAAACATGTATGCATGAGGTTGATCAATGGCTAAAACAAAAGACAAGCACTTTCAATGAAATATATTGATGAATATGTTGTTGGGGGTCAATTTCATCTTATCCACTCTCATATATTTTAGGAATTCAACATTCAAGTCATCATTGTTAATGCCACTCTCTAAATTACCTTTCAAGAAGGCTTCTCCCTAGTTACGAGTTCATACGATTCCTAGCATTCCTAATAATTAGTTTTTTTAGCACAGGAGCTTAAGGCAACCAATATACTATTGGGAGAAATTCCCCGGATCTAGACTTCCCCGTACGTTCCCGTATCGACAAAATCAATAATCATGCATTGAATGAGTTAAACAAAGCAAGCATTGAGCAAAGAGGAAAACCCCTAACTAATGATGAAAGAAAGCATAAGTCTTAGATTAAGATGCAAGCACAAATTCCATATATGAGAGCTTCAAAAGATTACATTGATTCCCCAACAAACATACAAGGTTTAGTTCACCATATTCATGGTGAACCTAGATGAATAATAATGAAAGAATGAAAGAGATAGAAAAACCCGAGAAAGAGAAGAGGAGAGCTGTCACCATCTCCCGATCTACCCGAAGGGGTGGAAGAGAGAGTGTTTGCTTCGTTTCAGCCAAAGATACAAACCCTAGGACGTCCTAAAGCTTATATACTATTCTAAAATTACAGAAAATCTAGGTCCAAGCCCATAAGTGTGTCGTTCAGCGGTAAAGTGCCGCTCAGCGGTAAGTGCGTGAGTAGTTTCTTCCCCTCAGCGGCCATTTTGCCCCTCAGCGGTTCCAACGTGAACTCCTAAGTGCGGCTTCTCCTTTGCACTTTTTGATGTCTGTTCTGATTCCATCTCTCTCCTTCTTCACTTCTTTCACCAAATTCACCTTAAAACCTGCACAAAAACACTGAAATCAAGCATAAACCTGTCCAGCTCTCTTATTTCTGAAAATATGACTAAATGCATGATTTCAAGCTAGTTTCTAAGTGTTAAAGGTTGCTTTTAATATCAATTTAAGCATGAAAATAACAGTTTTTCAACTGTTATCACAACCCCAAACTTAGAACTTTGCTTGTCCTCAAGCAAATAAGATGTAACTCAATCTTCAACCAATTCATATGATGGTTCACTTATTCAAAGATCCTCTTTTTCAAGATAAGTAAAAACTACAATCAAACTTATGACCAAGAGTTCAATCAAGATGTGCACATGCTTTAGTGTTCACAAAGTCATTTAAATTCCAACAAATGATATTTTTCATGAATGATCAATCAATTAAGCACGGATGTTCACGTGTTCATGGAATATTTCCTCACTAGGTAAAGTGTTTCACTCACACACAAGTGTATAAGAGGTAATCACTCATTCACTCTACTATCACAATGTCACATGAATCAACTTTGCCTTTCATTTTACCACAATCAAAAACATTCACAAGCATGCATCATCATAAGGACTTTTCAATGGCTTATAATGTGGCTAGGCTAAAAAGAAAATTGGTTTTTCTGGATCACAAAATCCTTGAGTTAAGAGAATCATAATCAACAAAATTATTCTTATTTTTCCCAACTTGCCTTTTGCATGTGCATTGAGCTTTGCTTCTTCTTTTTTTCTTTTCTTTTCTTTTTCTTTGTATATTCTTACTTTTTAGCTATTAGCTCAATGCTTTTCCTTTTTCATGTTTTCCCAATAACCCCAAACTTGAACATTTAACAATACCACACAATATCTTCTACTTAACTCAAGGTAAAGATTTTCAATCAAGGATTTTCAATTTATGTTCAAGGCTAAGGGTTCAAAAGATAGAACACAAAGTGTTCTCTTTTAGTGGGCTAACTTTATGAATTTGGCCAATAAAAAGGGTTCCAACAAACGGCCTTGATCATATGATGCAAAACAAGCAATTGATTCAATCATAGAAAACCTGGGCAAAATCATTCATGCTTTCAAAGTAATAGCATTTAACAATAACAACTCTGGAGCTCAAAACCTCACATATAAGCTCATTCACATTTGACATACACATCCTGCTTAATTTCACAATCACAATCATAATATCCTGCATTTGTTCACAAAGCTTGTAAATCACCTGTATAAGCATTTTAATGTGCACATCATCTCAACATCAATCAATCAATAAGCATCATAAAGCATTACTTATCAAACAATCACAGTTAATAGCAAACCATCTGTCAACACCCAATTTCGTCCGGATTGGCTAATAGATTTATTTTTCTTTGCACGGGGAGTGTTAAAAAAAAAAAAAAAAAAAAGCGTTCGTCCTTTCTTACCTCAAGGACGTTCGGCAATTCTCAGCCTCGACCGTTCGTCCTCTCCTGTGCGTCGTTCGTCCTCCACCATGCTCTTCTCATCTCCATATCTCAATGACGTTCGGCAACCCTCAGCATTGACCGTTCGGTCATGTTGTGTTAGTGAACGTTCGGTCATGTTATGTGTTAGTGAACGTTCGGTTATGTTTTATGTTAGTGAACTTTCGGTCACTTTATGTCAACGTTCGGTCATGTAATGTGTTAGTGAGCGTTCGGTTTATATTGTTTAATGAGCGTTCGGTCTTCACTCGAACGCTCAGTCCTTCATTTGAACGCTCGGTCTCAATGTCGGTTGTCTTTAGCGTTCGTTCTCTTGCTTAATTTCGTCCAGTGTTCGGTTTTAAGCGTTCGGCCAGGAAACAAATAGCGTTCGGCAAAGAGTGTGGTGAGGCGTTCGTGCTAATCATTCCCCCTACCGCTCGTCCATCACTTTCCTTCCTACCGCTCGTCCATCACTTCCCCTTTCTACCGTTCGCCCAGCTAATTTCAGTCTTCTACCGCTCGTCCTGACCCTCCCTTCCATTCTTGTACCGCTCGTCCTAATCATTCCTGTCTTTCTGCCGCTCGTCCTAATCACTCCGCCTCTTCTACCGCTCGTCCATCCCTGACCATAAGCGTTCGTCCTGCACCTTGCGCGTGCGTTTTCTACGCTTTCAAACGTTCGTCCTCTATCCTACGTGACCGTTCGTCCTATATTAACGTTCGTCCTATTGGGGAGCGAGCGTCAATAGTAGCTTTTGGTTTTGATGATGTATATTCTCATAAAGCAATCTCGAGCGTCCGGTCTTGTGGGATTGATGATTGTGGGCGTTCGTGCTTTAATTTGTAAATCTTAGGCGTTCGGTCCTTGTTGTAGTGTCTATGAGCGTTCGGTCTTTGTGGTAGTGTTTGTGAGCGCTCGGTTTTCTCAGGTTTACCTTGTGAGCGTTCGGTCTTATTATCGGTTTGAGTCATAAGCGTTCGGTCTATGTAGTAGTGATTTTGAGCGTTCGGTTTTGGCGTTTGGTATACTCGGGTAACTCTTAAGCGTTCGCGTTCGACCTGGATCAGAACTTTTACCTTGTGAACGTTCGATTTGGACGTTCGTTCATTTTATGTGCACGGTCGTCCGTTTCCCGTATGGACCGAGCGTCCAAAAGCAGTGGTGGTTGCGTTTTTTAATTTGGCCTGAGCATTACACCAGGGATCCCCACCTTGACCACTAACGAGAATTTGCAGTATGGGTTTCTGCAAGAGAATATTTTTGGCAGGCTTTCACTTTTGGATTTTAATTTGGATAAAGGTAGATGTTTGGCTGGAAGCAGACACGATTGGAAGCATGGGGAGCAACACGCTGGCAGCAGCATGGGCAGCTCCATATTCACGGCCTGGCTGGAAGGGAAGCGTACCAACGCGGCAGAGCAATTGTCGGAGACACATGATGAAGCAAACACGCGTCCAAAGTGAAAGCTAGCTCATAGTACGGGTTTCTGCAGAAGAGGGGAATCATTTTCTGACACATTCGCTTTTGGGTTTGTCTCCCACGAGCACCCATCCGGAGGCTTCTCTGATTTTTTTTTTCATCCTTACACCTTACGGCCAACATCAATCTTCAATCAATACCTCCACACAAAAAAGTTCTCAATTCCTTCAGTACACAAAAGCCACAGAACCCACCACTTTTTTATCCTATCTTCCATTCACTCTCAGACTCTTCTCTATTCACTCAACAAAATCACACCCTCCAAAACCAGGGCAAAAACGATCATCTTGATCATTATACTGGCCTTCATCTCCAACAATATCACACGACCATCATCATTCATACACAGCGAATATACTCTCCAACCCCTCTGCTCCTCCCATCCGTAACCATCCCAACCATTTCCTCTTCACAACTCACTCACTACCTCCACTACATTTTCCCGTCACCATCCTTATTCTCTCGAACATCATCATCTTCATCACATCATCTTCATCTTACTCTTCATTCATCATTCATCTGGAACACCTGGTGACCACGGCTACGGGGGGCACTGGCTCCCCCGCGACACCCTTCCAGCCATCTTTTCCTTCCACTACCACTTTTCACAGACCAGGGAACCAAGCTTTCAAACCTCCCTTCATCTCCAACGCTCACGGCTACTAGGAACACCCATCACCTCCAACATCCATCTCTTCATCCCTACGCCCACTGCTACTAGTAACTGCCCATCCTCTATATTCACTCACTACCATAGCCATCTTGACACGGCCAAACACCCACGGCCACTGGAGGACCATCATCATTCACACAACCAACATGATGACCATCATCTAGAACACACTTTCTACACCTTATACTCGGCCACTACCAACACCGCACGGCCACCATCTATCCTCACCCAGTCGTCATCTTCATCCATACTCACCCACCGTCATAGCCACCCTTCAGCATCCACCCGTAATCGTGAAGATTGAACCGAACCTCCATCACCATCAGCTTCGCGTAACCACACCTCACACCATCACCCATAAACTAACCACAACACAACCAAATAACCCAACCCATTCCCAAATCACCATCAACAGTGGAGAGGGGGCAAGATCTGACGCTGCGGCCAGCGGCGGCCTTGGAAACGCCTGTGAACTGCCGGCGACATTAGAGATCAGGCAGAGAGCTCTTCGCGGCAGCCGGCTTGGCAGAGGCGGCCTCACGCACGCGAGGAAAAGAGAAAAAGGGGAGCGTGGGACTCCGGTGGTGAGCGGCGGTGGTCAGCGTACCGGCGGTGGCTTTGACTGCAGCTGGCGGAAGCCGGTGTTGGCTGAGGCAGTGGCGCTGCGTGACTGGGTGGAGGGACCTCCGTTGGCTGCCTTGGAAGAGAGACTCTAGGTTTTGCGCTTGAATGAGAAGGTGAGAATCCTGTTCTGAGAAAGAGAAATGGACCTGGGGCCCGGCGTGGGCTGCTTCTTTCTTCCTGCCACCTGCATTCCATTCCCACCCCCATCTCGTTCGGGCTTAAGCCCACTCTTTTTATAAGAAAAAAGGAAAATTGAATCTGGGCAAACATTTCGGGATGCACTCCAAATTTCATGTTTACACCCCTAGCAGATCCAAAGTTGAAGAAGAAGAGTTTTGGGCTCAAACCAAAGAGCTTCATTTCTTTCCACACCTCTGGTTTTTATCTCTACACTTTTATGCTTGTTGGTTGCTTTGTTTTATGCTCTTTAATGTTTTTTTTTGCTTTTACTTGATTGTTTTCTTTTCATATTATTGTATGTGACTATGTATGCATCTTATGTTTTGCCGGGTTTGGTCATAAAAAAATCTAATAAATATAAAAAAAAATTAAAATTAAAAGACAAAACAAAAAGGAAAATACAAAATAAAAATAAAAATTAAAAATTACAAAATATGTTTTAAAGGGGTTAGGCACATGTGTGATCGCACGCATCGTCCTTGTGCTAAAACCTGTTCGTCTTCTTTTCTCAAATAATAATAAAATATGTTTAAAGGGTTTAGGCACATGTGTGATCGCACGCATCGTCCTTGTGCTAAAAACCTTTTCTCTTTCTTTATAATAAAATTACAAAAATATGTTTTAAAGGTTTAGGCACATGTGTGATCGCACGCATCGTCCTTGTGCTAAAAACCTTTTTTCTTTCTTAAATAAAATTACAAAATATGTTTTATAGGTTAAGCACATGTGTGATCGCACGCATCGTCCTTGTGCTAAAAACCTTTTCTCTTTCCTAAATACAAAAAATTCAAAAAATATAAAATCTTCAAAGACTAAAAAAAAAAACATCCATACTTTCAAACAACAAACAATCTTCCTACCCAGAACTACGTAACCCTTGATTCTCCATCGAAAGTGGAGATACGTAGGAGCAAGGCTAGCCCTTGTCAGGTTCACTTCCCCAAAAATCCAAATTTATCCGTAATCATTTTCTCAAACAAATCTTTCAATCATTTTCTCAAACAAATCTCTCAAACATTGTCAAAAAGAACTACGTAACCCTGATTTCTCATTTTTGAATGAGAATACGTAGGAGCAAGGTCAATCCTTGTCGGGCCCAAAAAACTAAAAAATATGTTTTGTTTATTTAGAATTTTATTTTAGGGGATAGTTAAACATTTTGAAAACCACATCATATTCGTGCATTTAGTTAAAGGTACTGCCTTAGGGCAGGCGTTGTGGGGTGCTAACACCTTCCCCACGCGTAACCGACTCCCGAACCCAATCTTTGGTTTTCGTGGACCGTGCTTTATCGTTTTATGGTTTTTCCGTAGTTTTCCAGAATAAACTATGGTGGCGACTCCAAAATCTCTTTTCAAAACCCGCGAGTTCCATTTTTTTGGATCGTCGTCCCGTCGCGATTCCGGTTGCGACAGATGGCGACTCCACTGGGGACTCGAGAGTTAGGCCATTTAATTAGATGCGTGAATTTGACATGATTTTTCTTTGTGTTTTTCTTCCCCTGTTATTTTTCTTTTTTTGTGTTTGATAGTTGGAATAACTGCATGTGAATTGTTGAATATGGAACCCTAGGGTAGAAAACATGTTTATATCTGCCTGGGAATTTTTTCTGGTTGTTTTACAGGTGAGGGTTTGGGTATGCATTGCATTCTCCCTTCACACACACACTTTGTGCATATCATGAGTGGGGCCCTATACCCGGGTCTGAGCGTAACTTAGAATTAAAGGAGTTGTGTAGCGGTGTCATTCTGGGATGTACTTCCTGTCTGGCTATCGTGAGAACTCCAGCTAGAGTCTGTTCTCTTCACTTGTGTCTCCTCATCTAGTTGATTACTCGACTGTTGTGGAGATGCTATGAAGGGGGCCATAGCTCTAGTGACCATTGACCTCTAGGTTCAGGAGACCATCCTGTTGAAATTGCATATACTTGACCTCGAATCCAAGCCATGGGACCTCTGATAAGGCACGAAAGGGGGACTATTTTTCTTCAGTTTGTCTGTCATTTCCTATTTTACAGTAAATGTGCCATGTTTCTTTTAAAAAAATTAATTAAAAAAAAAAGAGAAAACTTGAAAACAAATAATTGAAATTTATTCATAATTAGTTAAATTCTCAGTATCATTCTAAAAAATAAAAAAAAT
Source organism: Vigna umbellata (assembly GCF_029865625.1). NCBI lineage: Eukaryota > Viridiplantae > Streptophyta > Magnoliopsida > Fabales > Fabaceae > Vigna > Vigna umbellata. The sequence continues at coordinate 45,111,975 of NC_142173.1, forward strand.
TAGAATTTCTTAAAAATATTTTTGGGGCATGAAAAAAAAATAAATTGTACATATTTTGGGGGCAAATAGATAATTGTTTTGAATTTTTGGACGTCATTTTTCATAAAATGCGAATTGTTATCCTTCAAAAAAAAACTTCCAAAAAATTATTAAAAACGTCAAAAAAAAAAAAATAATAAAAACAAAAATAAAAACAAAAAAAAAATCAAAAATCAAAATGAAAAAATGTTCAAACAATTCATGAGCTCATTTTTGCCCAGTTACATACATAATCTTCAATAAAAACACAAAAAAAAAGAGTTTTTCTTCTAATAGGTTTAATATTTTTCACATTTAAAAATGATGGAGTTTGAAAAAAAAAAAACATTTATTTCTCAAACGTTTTTTCTAAATCAAGCTTTCTCATATCAATTTTTGCATTGTTCACCAAGCCTAGTTTCCATACTGGCTCGCAAAGCTTATTTTCCATACTGGCCCATAAAGCCCAGTTTCCACACTGGCCCATAAAAGCCCAGTTTCCACACTGGCCCAAATAGCCCAGTTCCTACACTGGCCCATAAAAACCTAGTTCCTACACTGGCCCAAATAGCCCAGTTCCTACACTGGCCCATAAAAGCCCAGTTTCCACACTGGCCCAAATAGCCCAGTTCCTACACTGGCCCATAAAAACCCAGTTCCTACATTGGCCCAAGAAGCCCGGTTTCCTACACTGGCCCAAAAAGCCCAGTTCCTACACCGGCTCAAAAGCCCAGTTCCACACTGGCCCAAAAAGCCCAGTTCCTACACTAGCCCAAAAGCCCAGTTTCCTACACTGGCCCAAAAGCCCAGTTCCTACACTGGCCCATAAAAGCCCAGTTTTCACACTGGCCCACAAAGCCCAGTTTCTACACTGGCCCACAAAGCCCAGTTTTCACGCTGGCCCACAAAGCCCAGATTCAGCGCCGGCCCACAAAGTCAGGCTCGACTGGCCCTTAAACCCAATTTTCTCTAAAAAAAATTTCCAGTTGTACATGTCTTCAATCATAAAAATAAAAAAATAGATTTTCTTTAGTTACGTGCATCATTTTCATTTCATATTACATTTCTTCATTCATAAAACCCAAAAAATATGCATATCGTATCAAAGTTGAGTCAGTTTTTTTCGATGCAGATCATCAATTTTATGACATTTCAAAAAAAAAAGGAAAGGAAAAAAAAACAAAAAAATTTAATGGATGTCATAATCTCCTATAGTCAAATGATCAAATCACGTATTCTTAAGAAGTATTTGTGTGTGCATTGCTTGGAAACATCATCCTTCAACCTTCACTAAACCAAAGATTGACCCCAATCATGTTCTTGAGCCCAAATAAACGCAAACTCTTACACTGGGGCAGATTTTCCTTGTTAAGATTACCTTCATTGGCTTTCATTTGGGAGATCCTTGAATCCGTTAGGACAAAACAAAAACAAAACAAAAAAGAAAAAAAAGAATAAGAAAAAATGACTCTTGTTGAGATCATTTAGTTTTGTCTCCTAATTAATCTTGTGAAAATAAAACAACCAAAATTTGAAATGATGTGTGGCCATTTTTCTTCACCCAAAAAAAAAAAAAAAAAAGAAAAAGAAAAAAAAGAGATATATCCATTGATACCCAAATTTGAGCCAATAAGAAATTTCTTTTCAAAAGTTTACCCAAACAAGGGTTACCATCACAGTAGAAGTCAACTCAAATTGCAAAAAAAAACATACTTAGTGATCAAATGAAGAGAATTCATCAAAAGCAAAGCAAAAAAAATAGAAAGAATCACAAAGTGATGACAAACAAAGAATGAAATTTGAGAAATGGCAAGATAGGCAAAACGGATTTGACGAATAATTGATACAAGGTGCAGATGGTAACTCTTGTTTCAAAAAAAAAAAAAAAAAAAAATCCATAAACATTTATTTGGGCCTTTATATCCTTTCTTTCAATACCCTTTAGCCCAAGCCACATTACAAGCTAAATAAAAGTCCACACTGATTGAAAGATGGTTGCTTAAATTTTCATAAAGCTTAATTTTGAGACAAGACAAAATGACTAACAATGAGTTGTTGAAAAAAAATGATGAAAAATAAATGTCCTTGGAAGAAGGGAACTCCCTATTGATCAAAATTATACAAAGGAAAATCAAGCCAATTGGGGCAATCCTTTCAAGCCAATCATTTTCATATACATCACAAATTCATATCCCATTCGAACTCTTCCCCATTCTCCAAAACTAGGGGCAATTTTGTGAGTTTCATGTGTTTTTGGCCCACTCAAAATATTGGGTAACTTTGTTAATCTTTCATCTGAATATTCAAAGCTCATACAAAGACTGGGGCATCCTTTGTCGGGCCTCGCATGATTTTGGTTCGCCCCGAACTTCAAAAATCCATCACCACCAAAATTGGGGCAATTTGTAAATCTCACATGATATTCTCACTCCCTGATTCATGACTTATTCCCTCACAATTCACAGATACATTTGTCCATACCTACCTTTTTACCATGCCCCAAACTGGAGCAGCTTCTGAGTATCTACTACCTCACATTGGCATTTGTAGCCGTTTTAAGGAGTAAGAGGCCCAAGTAGCCAACCCGGTACTCTCCAAATCCTTCCAATCATCCTCCACACATTTGTCCCAACCCTTGATATCAGGCATGCATACACTGATGTTTCAAAAGAAAATGTTGAGCACACAAGTTTGAACATTTGACTTTTAGAATTTAACATCCATCGTAAAAATAAAATGAAGGTCTAAATCCTCATAAATTTGATGATTTCAAAGGAAACAAATTGACTCAATAAAAAAAGTGTCATAGTTTCATAATCTTCCAGTAAAACAAAAACAAAAAAATCACAAGTCAACATCATGTACATATTTTCATAAACTTTGAATTTATTTTCATGAATGTTTATCAAATCTTCTTCCTTCAAAAAGACAAAAAAAATCATCAACATACAACCAAGTCTTCTCCTCAAATTTCAAAATTTACATCCACCATATCTCTCTTACGTATCGAGATTTCAAATCCTTGTACAAAAATGCAACACTTTGTTTATTGATTTCAAAACTTTCAAAAAAAAATCATCAGAGTCAACATCATGTACATATTTTCAAAAACTTTGAATTTGTTTTCGTAAATATTTATCAAATCTTCTTCCTTCAAAAAGACAAAAAAAATCAACATGCATCAAAGCTTTCTCCTGCAATTTCCAAATTTACATCAATCATGCTTCTCATTTCAAAAAATAAAAATGGACACTCATTTCTATCTCAAGAAAAAAAAATCAATAAATTTCAACATCTCAAAATTTCAACAAAATCCAAATTTCAAATTCAAAACAATCAAACAATTTTACTTTCTGCCATTGATATATCGACCCTCTGCAAGGCAATAGTCGAGCCCAATTTTACTTTCTGCTATTGGTATCTCGGCCCTCTGCAAGGCAATGGTCGAACCCAGCAATCAAGCTCAAATCATTCACTTTCTTTAGGGTTGGTACACCCTCCATGAGGTTTGTACACCTCATTCGCTTTCTATAGGGTTGGTACACCCTCCATGAGGTTTGTACACCTCATTCGCTTTCTATAGGGTTGGTACACCCTCCAAGAGGTTTTTGTACACCACATTTATTCCACAGGGTTTGTACACCCTCCACGAGGTTAGTACACCTCATATCACGCATCATCCACAGGGTTTGTACACCCTCCGCGAGGTTAGTACACCTCACATCATTCATCCATAGGGTTTGTACACCCTCCGCGAGGTTAGTACACCTCACATCATTCATTCACAAGGTTTGTACACCCTCCACGAGGTTAGTACACCTCACATCATTCATTCACAGGGTTTGTACACCCTCCGCGAGGTTAGTACACCTCACATCATTCATTCACAAGGTTTGTACACCCTCCACGAGGTTAGTACACCTCACATCATTCATTCACAGGGTTTGTACACCCTCCACGAGGTTAGTACACCTCACATCATTCATTCACAGGGTTTGTACACCCTCCACGAGGTTAGTACACCTCACATCATTCACCCACAGGGTTTGTACACCCTCCACGAGGTTAGTACACCTCGCATTATTCATCCACAGGGTTTGTACACCCTCCACGAGGTTAGTACACCTCGCATCATTCATCCACAGGGTTTGTATACCCTTCACGAGGTTAGTACACCCCATTCACTTCATCCATAGGGTTGGTACACCCTCCACGAGGTTATTACACCTCATTCACTTCCATACGGTTGGTACACCCTCCACGAGGTTTGTATACCTCACAAACTTCATCCATAGGGTTGGTACACCGCCCACGAGGTTGTTACACCTCAATTCTCTTAGCTTTGTTCATATTTGTTTTAAATTCTCTGTTTGTCACTTGTGTATTTTGAAATACGGACGAAATTAGTGTTTCTTTGTTTACTTAGCTTTTACTCTGATAATACAAAAATCTCAAATTTTCATATTATCTAGTAAAATCTAAGTAAAGAGGGGCAGCTGTCAACACCCAATTTCGTCCGGATTGGCTAATAGATTTATTTTTCTTTGCATGGGGAGTGTTAAAAAAAAAAAAAAAAAAAGCGTTCGTCCTTTCTTACCTCAAGGACGTTCGGCAATTCTCAGCCTCGACCGTTCGTCCTCTCCTGTGCGTCGTTCGTCCTCCACCATGCTCTTCTCATCTCCATATCTCAATGACGTTCGGCAACCCTCAGCATTGACCGTTCGGTCATGTTGTGTTAGTGAACGTTCGGTCATGTTATGTGTTAGTGAACGTTCGGTTATGTTTTATGTTAGTGAACTTTCGGTCACTTTATGTCAACGTTCGGTCATGTAATGTGTTAGTGAGCGTTCGGTTTATATTGTTTAATGAGCGTTCGGTCTTCACTCGAACGCTCAGTCCTTCATTTGAACGCTCGGTCTCAATGTCGGTTGTCTTTAGCGTTCGTTCTCTTGCTTAATTTCGTCCAGTGTTCGGTTTTAAGCGTTCGGCCAGGAAACAAGTAGCGTTCGGCAAAGAGTGTGCTGAGGCGTTCGTGCTAATCATTCCCCCTACCGCTCGTCCATCACTTCCCCTTTCTACCGTTCGCCCAGCTAATTTCAGTCTTCTACCGCTCGTCCTGACCCTCCCTTCCATTCTTCTACCGCTCGTCCTAATCATTCCTGTCTTTCTGCCGCTCGTCCTAATCACTTCGCCTCTTCTACCGCTCGTCCATCCCTGACCATAAGCGTTCGTCCTGCACCTTGCGCGTGCGTTTTCTACGCTTTCAAACGTTCGTCCTCTATCCTACGTGACCGTTCGTCCTATATTAACGTTCGTCCTATTGCGGAGCGAGCGTCAATAGTAGCTTTTGGTTTTGATGATGTATATTCTCATAAAGCAATCTCGAGCGTCCGGTCTTGTGGGATTGATGATTGTGGGCGTTCGTGCTTTAATTTGTAAATCTTAGGCGTTCGGTCCTTGTTGTAGTGTCTATGAGCGTTCGGTCTTTGTGGTAGTGTTTGTGAGCGCTCGGTTTTCTCAGGTTTACCTTGTGAGCGTTCGGTCTTATTATCGGTTTGAGTCATAAGCGTTCGGTCTATGTAGTAGTGATTTTGAGCGTTCGGTTTTGGCGTTTGGTATACTCGGGTAACTCTTAAGCGCTCGCGTTCGACCTGGATCAGAACTTTTACCTTGTGAACGTTCGATCTGGACGTTCGTTCATTTTATGTGCACGGTCGTCCGTTTCCCGTATGGACCGAGCGTCCAAAAGCAGTGGTGGTTGCGTTTTTTAATTTGGCCTGAGCATTACACCAGGGATCCCCACCTTGACCACTAACGAGAATTTGCAGTATGGGTTTCTGCAAGAGAATATTTTTGGCACGCTTTCACTTTTGGATTTTAATTTGGATAAAGGTAGATGTTTGGCTGGAAGCAGACACGATTGGAAGCATGGGGAGCAACACGCTGGCAGCAGCATGGGCAGCTCCATATTCACGGCCTGGCTGGAAGGGAAGCGTACCAACGCGGCAGAGCAATTGTCGGAGACACATGATGAAGCAAACACGCGTCCAAAGTGAAAGCTAGCTCATAGTACGGGTTTCTGCAGAAGAGGGGAATCATTTTCTGACACATTCGCTTTTGGGTTTGTCTCCCACGAGCACCCATCCGGAGGCTTCTCTGATTTTTTTTTTCATCCTTACACCTTACGGCCAACATCAATCTTCAATCAATACCTCCACACAAAAAAGTTCTCAATTCCTTCAGTACACAAAAAGCCACAGAACCCACCACTTTTTTTATCCTATCTTCCATTCACTCTCAGACTCTTCTCTATTCACTCAACAAAATCACACCCTCCAAAACCAGGGCAAAAACGATCATCTTGATCATTATACTGGCCTTCATCTCCAACAATATCACACGACCATCATCATTCATACACAGCGAATATACTCTCCAACCCCTCTGCTCCTCCCATCCGTAACCATCCCAACCATTTCCTCTTCACAACTCACTCACTACCTCCACTACATTTTCCCGTCACCATCCTTATTCTCTCGAACATCATCATCTTCATCACATCATCTTCATCTTACTCTTCATTCATCATTCATCTGGAACACCTGGTGACCACGGCTACGGGGGGCACTGGCTCCCCCGCGACACCCTTCCAGCCATCTTTTCCTTCCACTACCACTTTTCACAGACCAGGGAACCAAGCTTTCAAACCTCCCTTCATCTCCAACGCTCACGGCTACTAGGAACACCCATCACCTCCAACATCCATCTCTTCATCCCTACGCCCACTGCTACTAGTAACTGCCCATCCTCTATATTCACTCACTACCATAGCCATCTTGACACGGCCAAACACCCACGGCCACTGGAGGACCATCATCATTCACACAACCAACATGATGACCATCATCTAGAACACACTTTCTACACCTTATACTCGGCCACTACCAACACCGCACGGCCACCATCTATCCTCACCCAGTCGTCATCTTCATCCATACTCACCCACCGTCATAGCCACCCTTCAGCATCCACCCGTAATCGTGAAGATTGAACCGAACCTCCATCACCATCAGCTTCGCGTAACCACACCTCACACCATCACCCATAAACTAACCACAACACAACCAAATAACCCAACCCATTCCCAAATCACCATCAACAGCGGAGAGGGGGCAAGATCTGACGTTGCGGCCAGCGGCGGCCTTGGAAACGCCTGTGAACTGCCGGCGACATTAGAGATCAGGCAGAGAGCTCTTCGCGGCAGCCGGCTTGGCAGAGGCGGCCTCACGCACGCGAGGAAAAGAGAAAAAGGGGAGCGTGGGACTCCGGTGGTGAGCGGCGGTGGTCAGCGTACCGGCGGTGGCTTTGACTGCAGCTGGCGGAAGCCGGTGTTGGCTGAGGCAGTGGCGCTGCGTGACTGGGTGGAGGGACCTCCGTTGGCTGCCTTGGAAGAGAGACTCTAGGTTTTGCGCTTGAATGAGAAGGTGAGAATCCTGTTCTGAGAAAGAGAAATGGACCTGGGGCCCGGCGTGGGCTGCTTCTTTCTTCCTGCCACCTGCATTCCATTCCCACCCCCATCTCGTTCGGGCTTAAGCCCACTCTTTTTATAAGAAAAAAGGAAAATTGAATCTGGGCAAACATTTCGGGATGCACTCCAAATTTCATGTTTACACCCCTAGCAGATCCAAAGTTGAAGAAGAAGAGTTTTGGGCTCAAACCAAAGAGCTTCATTTCTTTCCACACCTCTGGTTTTTATCTCTACACTTTTATGCTTGTTGGTTGCTTTGTTTTATGCTCTTTAATGTTTTTTTTTGCTTTTACTTGATTGTTTTCTTTTCATATTATTGTATGTGACTATGTATGCATCTTATGTTTTGCCGGGTTTGGTCATAAAAAATCTAATAAATATAAAAAAAATTAAAATTAAAAGACAAAACAAAAAGGAAATACAAAATAAAAATAAAAATTAAAAATTACAAAAATATGTTTTAAAGGGGTTAGGCACATGTGTGATCGCACGCATCGTCCTTGTGCTAAAACCTGTTCTTCTTCTTTTCTCAAATAATAATAAAATATGTTTAAAGGGTTTAGGCACATGTGTGATCGCACGCATCGTCCTTGTGCTAAAAACCTTTTCTCTTTCTTTATAATAAAATTACAAAAATATGTTTTAAAGGTTTAGGCACATGTGTGATCGCACGCATCGTCCTTGTGCTAAAAACCTTTTCTCTTTCTTAAATAAAATTAGGTTTAATCCTTTAGTACATCCCTATTTATGTACGAATGTCTCAATTGGGTCCTCGTTTTTTAAAGTGTATCAAAATGGTCCTTAATTTTGAAAATTCATATCAATTGAGTCCTTTCCGTTAAGTTGGCTGGACGGCGTTAAAAAAATTGATGAGTGGATGCTGAGAGGACGTACGGACGCTCGTCCACTGATGGACGAGCGTTCGTCCGCTGGTGGACGAGCGTTCGTCCGCTGGTGGACGAGCGTCCGTACGTCCTCTCAGCATCCACTCATCAATTTTTTTAACGCCGTCCAGCCAACTTAACGGAAAGGACTCAATTGATATGAATTTTCAAAATTAAGGACCATTTTGATACACTTTAAAAAACGAGGACCCAATTGAGACATTCGTACATAAATAGGGATGTACTAAAGGATTAAACCATAAAATTACAAAATATGTTTTATAGGTTAAGCACATGTGTGATCGCACGCATCGTCCTTGTGCTAAAAACCTTTTCTCTTTCCTAAATACAAAAAATTCAAAAAATATAAAATCTTCAAAGACTAAAAAAAAAACATCCATACTTTCAAACAACAAACAATCTTCCTACCCAGAACTACGTAACCCTTGATTCTCCATCGAAAGTGGAGATACGTAGGAGCAAGGCTAGCCCTTGTCAGGTTCACTTCCCCAAAAATCCAAATTTATCCGTAATCATTTTCTCAAACAAATCTTTCAATCATTTTCTCAAACAAATCTCTTAAACATTGTCAAAAAGAACTACGTAACCCTGATTTCTCATTTTTGAATGAGAATACGTAGGAGCAAGGTCAATCCTTGTCGGGCCCAAAAAACTAAAAAATATGTTTTGTTTATTTAGAATTTTATTTTAGGGGATAGTTAAACATTTTGAAAACCACATCATATTCGTGCATTTAGTTAAAGGTACTGCCTTAGGGCAGGCGTTGTGGGGTGCTAACACCTTCCCCACGCGTAACCAACTCCCGAACCCAATCTTTGGTTTTCGTGGACCGTGCTTTATCGTTTTATGGTTTTTCCGTAGTTTTCCAGAATAAACTATGGTGGCGACTCCAAAATCTCTTTTCCAAAACTCGATTTTCTTTTTGGATCGTCGTCCCGTCGCGATTCCGGTTGCGACACCATCATAACAAACCAGGTGTTCAATAGAGTACATCAAACCCTAATCTAAAAATAAAAACAAATAAGTTCAGAAAACTTAAACCAACAAAAGCATAATCATATGATAGCATTCATCAGTAAATGCTATCTCAGCTCCTCATCAAGTCTGAGCTGTCCTCTATATCTTCCTCTTCTCGTCATCTTCATCATCTTCAAATGCATCATCATCATCAGCTTCATCTTCTTCCATCTCTCTAGCTGAAGCTTCAGCTGCTTCCAGCTTCCTCCTCCATGCACTGGCTTCCTCTGGCCAAGCTACCACATTATGGAATTCATCCATAGTCCACCTGTGGGTTGGAGGTGTATCATACATCCCTACAATCATCTCAGCAGTAGGCCACCTGCCCTCTGTGAATGGACTACAACTGAGCACCTATAAGAGACATATACATGTCCCTCATCTGGAATGGTTCTGCTTCATGTGTCTCAGCAGATGTCTGGCTCTGTGCTGGCCCTCTCTCTCTACGAGCACGGCGTGGTGGAACTGGCTGAGCTGCATCCTCACCTCCACAAGTACTGTCTGTAATAGGCCTCATCAATAGCTTTTCTTGGCCTCTCGAATGGTGGAAGCAGAAGTGTCCACCCCAGCTATCTTGCAAAGGTGAGTGAATCAAGGAGGATGTCCTAGTGGTGCTTTGTTGTTTGAGGTGTTGAGCACATACACTAATTCATCAGCTATCACCTGCCCAATATTAACATTTAAGTTTCTGATAGCACAGTAGATGAATAGTGCCCTGCTTGAGAGCTAATATCTGACACATGTGAACATGGCTGAATGTTGGCATGAGAAAACTGCCATCCAATACTTTGCAAGAGGAGTCAAATCCGTCCTCCTAATGTTAACCACTGAGCCAGATCTATTCCTTTGGAAGTGTCCTCCAGGTATACATAATACTCTCTCCACATCCTCATAATCAGCACCTTCCTCCATGCAAAGAGCAAACTGGCACTGCTCACCAGCCCATACAGTGTCCAGGAAGTTATTGATAGAATCAGGATCATACCTGATAGCATGGCCTCTGACATAGCCCAAATAATTCTCAGCTGGATAATCACCAATCTTCTTTGCATTGGTGTAGAAATTCCTTTACCACAGCTATGTTGGCAGGTGCAGGATAAGTGGCTAGCTTTCCCCAAGTCATTCCCTAACACTTGCTCTCCAAATTGAGGAGCAAAGTTAGGTATCATTCCAACCTTTCTCTCCATCAGAAGTCTCCTGTCCTGAACCACCCTAAAGTGCTTCTCATGTTTCCTAGAGAGGAACCTGCTAGATTGGGGTTGCTCTGGTTCCTTTTCCTTTCTCTTGGTTGCCATGGTTTTCAATCTTTTCCTGATGAGGATGTCATTCCTACATTCAAACACAATACAAAACCACAGAACATGATGTTAATCATTAGTAAAACACAGAACACAACTCCTTTCGAAGCTAAACCACCAGCTGAGGGCCAGAATTTCCCCTCAGTGCCACCAGTACCACATTCCAGATCACAAAAAATCAGAAAAACCAAAGTCTGGCAGAGTGCCGCTCAGCGATAGTTTACCCCTCAGCGGTAACTCTGCAGATTTTTGAAAAACCTGTTTTAAAGCTTTCCTAACTCCACCCAAATGCAATTTTCAGTTTTCCAGTTCATAATCATGCAGTTTAATCGGTTCAAACATCAAATATATCATCAATCATGCAATAGAAATCAAAACCCCTAAATATTCATGCTTTGACAATCATATTCAAATCAGAAACCCTAGAATGAACAAAATGCATTTTACTTACTTGGGTGGAGATACTAGATGCAATGAGAATGCTTCCAAGCTAGAATGCTCTCTTCCAACCCCTAAACTTTGATGGCACACTAAGTGAAAAAGTGAGTGGAAGAGAAATTTTCTTAAGAGGGAAGAGTGAAAAGATGTGGAAAACCTTGGAGAAGGTATGTGGGAGTGTTTGTGCAGAGAAGAGCCTGAAAGAATGAGCATATAGCGCAGCTTAGGGTATAAAAATACCCTAATGGGCTCGAGTCCCGCTGAGGGGAAACTAAAGCCCATCTGCGAGAGTACCGCTCAGCGGTAAATTACCGCTCAGCGGCACTTTCGTGATGTGCTCTTCTCCTTTTTTTTCTTAACCTACGTGCCTCCTAGACATGCCCCTCACTGGTTCCCTGCAATTCAATGCTTAAAATACTTATACAAAACCCTATTATGCAACTAAAATGAAACAAACAAAAACAATTAATCAACTGGGTTGCCTCCCAGGTAGCGCTTGTTTAACGTCACGAGCCTGACCCAAAATCCACCAACACCCATCAGTAGGTGTTACAAACTTAGCATCCTTCAGTAGATGCTATATCCAACTAGCATCCTTCAGTAGATGCTATGTCCAGCAAAATATTTACACAATAATGTTCAACAGATTTAAAAATTACAAACCAAAATAAAATTTAAAAGTTTTTAAATCAACTGGGTTGCCTCCCAGCAAGCGCTCTTTTAACGTCATTAGCTTGACCCAGTAAAGCTCAAGTTCTTTCTTCATAGTTGATGTTGTTATCCCACCAACTCCTTAGCTGTTTCCTGTGAACTGTTTTGATTCTTCTAAGATGTGGAGATTTTATCTCTATCATCTCCTTCTCTTTAAAGCCATTCACAACCCATAACTTGTTTTTGATTCTCACAGGTGCACCAAGTTGGGGTCTTCTTTTCTCCCAGTCATCAGGAATTTCTCCTCCTCTTCCAATCTTTTCTTCCTTTTTCACCTGAAACAACAAACAACGGTTACCTGCAACCTTGAGATCTTCATCTTGATGGCTAGTCATGTGTGCATCTTGAAATGCAGCTTTATAACTAGCTTCTTCCTCCTGTGTTTGCGTCTCATCTTTAAAGACGTCTACAACCACTCTCTCCTCTCGATCCTGGAGCACCACTATACCTTCATTTACATCAATGATAGCTCTGGTCGTTTTCATAAACGGTCTTCCAAGTATGATAGGTATCTTCTCTGTCTTCATCTTCATCACCACAAAGTCTGCCAAGAACTGAAGTTTGCCAACACAAACTATAATGTCCTCTGCAATCCCACATGGCTCCTTTGAAGATCCATCGGCCATTACTAGATTAACCTTTACAGGTTTCACATTAACATTGCCGATTTGCTCCAGTAAAGAGTAAGGTATCAAGTTAACACTTGAACCTAAATCAAGAAGAGCTTTCTTAACCCTTTTCTTCCCTATGGTACAAGGGATAGAAAAGCTTCCTGGATCTGTTGCTTTAGGAGGGAATGGCTCTTTTTTAACAGTTATACACTCCTTTACCTCATCATCTCAACGTCTTTTCTTTGTAGAGATGTTTTCATCAGATTTCGTGTAAACTGTGATTTGTTGTAGAATCTGCTCCCAAGGTGCATCATTATCCACCATTTTGAATAATTCAGTGAAATCCAGTTGTTTCCCTTGATGTATTGGAAAAGGAAAAGTGCTTTTGCTCTCTATTTCTCTTCTCTCTTCTGTATCTAACTCAACTTTCTCATCATCAACACTCTCTACCACCTTGCACTCTTCTCTGGGGTTAACCTCAGTATTAGCCCCAAAATTTCTATTTGGCCTTTCTTCCACCTGCTTGGTGATCTGCCCCATTTGAGTCTCCAAATTTTTGATAGCAGCTTCAGTGCTCTTTTAGGTAGACTCAGTTTTCTGTATGAAATTGTTAAGAGTTTCCTCCATCCTCATGGACCTTTCATTAAGCATAGATATTTGCTGCCATAAGGTGGGTTGCTGCTGCTTATTAAATTGACCAGCTTGCCTAGTTTGCCCTTGACCAATGCTTGGGTGTGGTTTCCACCCTTGATTATAGTTCCCTTGACGGTATTGATTGGTCATGTAGTTTACATCCTCTATGGCTTCTATTGGAAAGGCACATTGACCATTAATATGGTCGCCTCCACACAATTCGCACAATTGGGATTGTACCTGTGCAGCAATCTTCAACTCTTTGGGTAATTGTGCAAGAGTTTTAGTAAGAGTCTCCAGCTGTTGAGTTAGAATTTTGTTTTGAGCAAGCAAGGCATCATGTGTCTGTAATTGGAAAACTCCTTTTTGTTGCATAGGAGCTCCTCTCTCACTGTGCAGCTCATTATCACTAGTAGCCATGTTTTCTATAATTTCTGTGGCTTCTTCTGGAGTTTTCCATTTAATATTGCCTCCTGCTGAGGCATCAAGCATCATCTTGGTTTGTGAACCAAGCCCTCCAAGGAAAGTTAAGACTACTTCCTATTCTTCAAAGCCATGCGTGGGTGTTTTTCTTAGCAAACTTTTGTATCTATCCCATGCATGCCCCAGTGATTCTTCCATGCCTTGCCTAAATGAAGAAATCTCTTGCTTGCCTTTTGTCACCTTTGATTGTGGGAAGTACTTGTTTAAAAACTTTGTTACCACTGCTTCCCACTCTGTGAAACTTCCTTCTGGGAAAGAATTCAACCAAAGTTTAGCATTGCCTCCCAATGAGAAAGGAAACAAGCTAAGTTTGATCGCTTCATCTGGCACCCCATTAATCTTCACTGTATTGCAAATCTCATTGAATGTAGTGAGGTGCTCATATGGACTTTCATGAGATAACCCACTGAATTGGTTGCTTTTCACCAGTTGGATCAGTGCTGGTTTGACCTCCATATTAGCTGCATTGACTCTAGGTCTAGCTATACTGTTAAAGTGCTGAGGTCCAGCTGTATTGGTGTAATCAGCAAGAGTTCTTCTGACATTGTTGTTCTCCATATTTTCTGTGCTATAGTCAGAACCTTGTGGTGATGGTTGCAACAGAGTTTCCGGAGGAGGGAAAAGTTCTCTAGATGTTCGGATTCTTCTCCTCCGTCTACTCTCGTCTAAACCTTCAAGAAGAGGTTCTGTAGTTATCTTGCTCCTAGTTCGAATTGCCTCCTGCATACACAAGAACACAAAACCGTAGAATATTTGGTTAGCACAAAAAGATATAGGAGAAGATATAAGATTTGAGATGAGAAGATAAAAACAGAAAACAGAAAAATAAAAATAAAAACAGAAAATAAAATAAAATAAAATCTAATCAAATAAAATCAAATAAAATAAAATAATAAGATAAAATAAAAACCGAAAAAATTAAAAACAGAAATAAAAACAGAAAAATAAAAACAGAAATTCAAAATTAAAGTCAAAGATAATCAATAATCACACAAATTAACCAGTTAAACCACGAGTCCCCCGGCAACGGCGCCAAAAACTTGATGCACAAATTTATGATCACCAAAATATGATGTCACAAACTTATTTAACAATCGGCAAGTATGACCGAATCGTTTCAAGTAATAAACTCGGTAAGACCAAGTATCGTTCTCCCAAAGGACTCACGGCCTAGTTTAGTTATGTGATTTGTTGATTAGCTAAGACTTAAGAACAAAATAAGTGGAGTTTACTATGCAAAAGATGAAAATAAACATGTATGCATGAGGTTGATCAATGGTTAAAACAAAAGACAAGCACTTTCAATGAAATATATTGATGAATATGTTGTTGGGGGTCAATTTCATCTTATCCACTCTCATATATTTTAGGAATTCAACATTCAAGTCATCATTGTTAATGCCACTCTCTAAATTACCTTTCAAGAAGGCTTCTCCCTAATTACGAGTTCATACGATTCCTAGCATTCCTAATAATTAGTTTTTTTAGCACAGGAGCTTAAGGCAACCAATATACTATTGGGAGAAATTCCCCGGATCTAGACTTCCCTGTACGTTCCCGTATCGACAAAATCAATAATCATGCATTGAATGAGTTAAACAAAGCAAGCATTGAGCAAAGAGGAAAAACCCTAACTAATGATGAAAGAAAGCATAAGTCTTAGATTAAGATGCAAGCACAAATTCCATATATGAGAGCTTCAAAAGATTACATTGATTCCCCAACAAACATACAAGGTTTAGTTCACCATATTCATGGTGAACCTAGATGAATAATGAAAGAATGAAAGAGATAGAAAAACCCGAGAAAGAGAAGAGGAGAGCTGTCACCATCTCCCGATCTACCCGAAGGGGTGGAAGAGAGAGTGTTTGCTTCGTTTCAGCCAAAGATACAAACCCTAGGACGTCCTAAAGCTTATATACTATTCTAAAATTACAGAAAGTCTAGGTCCAAGCCCATAAGTGTGCCGCTTAGCGGTAAAGTGCCGCTCAGCGGTAAGTGCATGAGTAGTTTCTTCCCCTCAGCGGCCATTTTGCCCCTCAGCGGTTCCAACGTGAACTCCTGAGTGCGGCTTCTCCTTTTGCACTTTTTGATGTCTGTTCTGATTCCATCTCTCTCCTTCTTCACTTCTTTCACCAAATTCACCTTAAAACCTGCACAAAAACACTGAAATCAAGCATAAACCTGTCCAGCTCTCTTATTTCTGAAAATATGACTAAATGCATGATTTCAAGCTAGTTTCTAAGTGTTAAAGGTTGCTTTTAATATCAATTTAAGCATGAAAATAACAGTTTTTCAACTGTTATTAGGAGGAAGTGGAGGAAGTGAGGAAGTGGACGAAGTTGACGAATTGGAGGAAGTTGAGGAAGTGGACGAAGTGGAGGAAGTGTAGAATTTGGAAGAAGTGGACCAAGCGGACGAAGTTGACGAAGTGGAGGAAGTGGAGGAAGTGGAGGAGGTGGACGAAGTTGGCGAACTGGACGAAGTGGAGGAGGTGGAGGAAGTGGAGGAAGGGGAGGAAATGGAGGAAGTGAGGAATTGGACGAAGTGGACGAAGTTGACGAAGTGGACGAATTTTAAGAAGTGAAAGAAGTGGACGAAGTGGAGGAAGTGGAGGAAGTGGAAGAAGTTTAAGAAGTGGAAGAAGTCGACGAAGTGGAAGAAGTGGACGAAGTGGAGGAAGTGTACGAAGTGGACGAAGCGGACGAAGTGGAGGAAATGAACGAAGTTGACGAGGTTGAGGAAGTGGAGGAAGTGGTGGAAGTGGATGAAGTGCACGAAGTTGATGAAGTGGAGGAAGTGGACGAAGTGGAAGAAGTGGAGCAAGTGGAGGAAGGGGAAGAGGTGGACGAAGTTGACGAAGTGCACGAAGTTGACGAAGATGACGAAGTGGACGAAGTTGACGACGTGGACGGAGTGGACGAAGTTGCCCAAGTGGACGGAGTGGACAGAGTGGACGAAGTGGAGGTAGTGGACGAAGTTTAACAAGTGGAAGAAGCGCACAAAGTGGAAGAGGTGGACTAAGTGGAGGAAGTGTACGAAGTGGAGCAAATGGAGGAAGTTGAGGAGGTGGAGGAAGTGGACGAAGTGAAGGAAGTGGAGGACGTTGGCGAAGTGGACGAAGTGCAGGAAGTGGACGAAGTGGAGTAAGTGGAGGAAGTGGAGGAGTTGGACGAAGTTGGCGAACTGGACGAAGGGGACGAAGTGGAGGAGGTGGAGGAAGTGGAGGAAGGGGAGGAAGTTGAAGAAGTGAGGAAGTGGACGAGGTGGACGAAGTTGACGAAGTGGACGAAGTTTAAGAACTGAAAGAAGTGGATAAAGTGGAAGAAGTGAACGAAGTTGACGAAGTGGAGGAAATGTAGGAAGTGTGGGAAGTGGAGGAAGTGGACGCAGTGGACGAAGTGGAGGAAGTGGACGAAGTTTACGAAGTGGACGAAGTGGAGGAAGTGTAGGAAGTGGACGAAGTTGAAGAATCTGAGGAAGTTGAGGAAGTGGAGGAAGTGCGGAAGTGGACGAAGTTGACGAAGTGGACGAAGTTGACGAAGTGGAGGAAGTGGAGGAAGTGAAGGAAGTGGAGCAAGTGGAGCAAGTGGACGAAGTTGACGAAGTGGCCGAAGTTTAAGAAGTGGAAGAACTGGAGGAAGTGGAAGAAGTGGACGAAGTAAAGGAAGTGTACGAAGTGTACGACGTGGACGAAGTGGAGGAAATGGACGAAGTGGACAAAGTTGAAGAAGTGGAGGAAGTGGAGGAAGTGGACGAAGCTCACGAAGTGGACGAAGTTGACGACGTGGACGAAGTTGACGACGTGGACGAAGTTGACGACGTGGAGGAAGTGGAGGAACTGGACGAAGTTGACGAAGAGGACGAAGTTAACAAAGTGGACTAAGTGAACGGAGTGGACGAAGTGGAGGAGGTGGACGAAGTTTAACAAGTGGAAGAATGATAACAGTTGAAAAACTGTTATTTTCATGATTAAAATTGACACTAAAAGCAACCTTTACACTTAGAAACTAGCTTGAAATCATGCTTTTCTTCATGTTTTTAGAAATAAGAGAGCTAGACAGGTTTATGCTTGATTTCAGTGTTTTTGTGCAGGTTTTAAGGTGAATTTGGTGAAAGAAGTGAAGAAGGAGAGAGTTGAAATCAGAAAAGACAACAAAAAGTGCAAAAAGGAGAAGCCGAAGTCACCGCTCAGCGGCAGTTTACCGCTGAGCGGCACTCAGGAGCTTGCGGGAGGTCCGCTGAGGGGCAAAATGGCCGCTGAGGGGAGCAAACAAGTCACGCACTCACCGCTGAGCGGTATTTTACCGCTGAGCGGCACTTTAATGGGCTTGGACTTGACTTTTTGTAATTTACGAATGATGTATAAACTTTAGGATTTCCTAGGGTTAGGCATTTTTGGCTGGAACGAAGCAAACACTCTCTCTTCCACCCCTTTGAAGGAGGATCTTGGATGCTGAGGCTTCCTCTTCACCTTTTTAGGGTTTATTCTTTCATTCTTTCATTGTAATTCATCTAGGTTCACCATGAATATGGTGAACTAAACTCTGTATGTTTGTTGGGGAATCAATGTAATCTTGTGAAACTCTCATATATGGAATCTGTTTTTACATCTTTTAATTAAGACTTATGCTTTCTTTCATCATTAGTTAGGGTTTTTCCTCTTTGCTTAATGCTTGCATTGTTTAACTCATTCGATGCATGATTATTGGTTTTGTCGATACGGGCACGTACGGGGAAGTCTAGATCCGGGGAATTTCTCCCAATATGATATTGGTTGTCAGTCAAGCTCCTGCACTTATGAACTGATCATTAGGAATGCTAGGAATTGTATGAACTCGTGATTAGGGAGAAGCCTTCTTGAAAGGTACTTTAGAGAGTGGCATTAACAATGATGATTTGAATGTTGAATTCCTAAAATATATGAGAGTGGATAAGATGAAATTGACCCCCAACAACATATTCATACATCTATTTCATTGAAAGTGTTTATCTTTTGCTTTTTGCCATTGATCAAAACTTCATGCATACATATTTAATTTTCTGTCTTTGCATATATAAAATCCAAATATTTTGTCTTTAAGTCTTAACTAATCAGTAACCCACACAACTAAACTAGGCCGTGAGTCCTTTGGGAAGAACGATACTTGGTCTTACCAAGTTTATTACTTGAACGATTCGGTCATACTTGCCGATTGAAAACAAGTTTGTGACATCATAATTTGGTGTTCATAAATTTGTCCATCAAAGAACTGCACAAAGTGGTAGAAGTGGACGAAGTGGAGGAAGTGTACGAAGTGGACGAAGTGGAGGAAATGGAGGAAGTGGAGGAAGTGGAGGAAGTGGAGGAAGTGGAGGAAGTGGAGGAAGTGGAGGAAGTTGAGGAAGTGGACGAAGTGCAGGAAGCGGAAGAAGTGGAGGAAGCGGAAGAAGTGGAGTAAGTGGAGTAAGTGGATGAAGTTGGCCAACTGGACGAAGTGGAGGAGGTGGAGGAAGTGGAGGAAGGGGAGGAAGTGGAAGAAGTGAGGAAGTGGACGAAGTTGACGAAGTGGACGAAGTTGACGAAGTGGACGAAGTGGACGAAGTGCACAAAGTTGACGAAGTTGAAGAACTTGACGAAGTGGACGAAGTTTAAGAAGTGAAAGAACTGGAGGAAGTGGAGGGAAGTGGACGAAGTGGAGGAAATGGACGAAGTTGAAGAAGTGGAGGAAGTGGAGGAAGTTGACGAAGTGGAGGAAGTGAGGAAGTGGACGAAGTTGACGAAATGGAGGAAGTAGAGGAAGTGAAGGAAGTGGAGGACGTGGACGAACTGGACGAAGTGGGAGGAAGTGGACGAAGTTGACGAAGTGGACGAAGTTTAAGAAGTGGATGAAGTGGGGGAGGTTGAAGAAGTGGACGAAGTAAAGGAAGTGCACGACGTGGACGAAGTGGAGGAAATGGACGAAGTGGATAAAGTTGAAGAAGTGGAGGAAGTGGAGGAAGTGGAGGAAGTGGACGAAGCTGACGAAGTGGACGAAGTTGACGATGTGGAGGAAGTGGACGAAGTTGACGAAGTGGACGAAGTTGAAGAAGTTGAAGAAGTGGAAGAAGTGGACGAAGTGGAGGAAGTGGACGAAGTGGAGCAAGTGGACGAAGTTGACGAAGTGGCCGAAGTTTAAGAAGCGGAAGAAGTGGACGAAGTAAAGGAATTGTAGGAAGTGTACGAAGTGGACGAAGTGGAGGAAATGGACGAAGTGGACAAAGTTGAAGAAGTGGAGGAAGTGGACGAAGTGGAGGTAGTGGACGAAGTTGACGATGTGGAGGAAGTGGACGAAGTTGACGAAGAGGACGGAGTGGACGAAGTTAACAAAGTGGATGAAGTGAACGATGTGGAGGAAGTGGACGAAGTTGACGAAGAGGACGGAGTGGACGAAGTTAACAAAGTGGATGAAGTGAACGGAGTGGACGAAGTGGAGGAAGTTGACGAAGTGGACGAAGTGAACGGAGTGGACGAAGTGAACGGAGTGGATGAAGTGGAGGAGGTGGACAAAGTTTAACAAGTGGAAGAAGTGCACAAAGTTGAAGAAGTGGAGGAATTGGAGGAAGTGGAGGAAATGGAGGAAGTGGACGAAGTGGAGGAAGTGGAGGAAGTGGAGGAAGTGGAGGAAGTTGAGGAAGTGGACGAAGTGGAGGAAGCGGAAGAAGTGGAGTAAGTAGAGGAAGTGGAGGAGGTGGACGAAGTGGACGAAGTTGGCGAACTGGACGAAGTGGAGGAAGTGGAGGAAGAGGAGGAAGGGGAGGAAGCGGAAGAAGTGAGGAAGTGTACGAAGAGGACGAAGTGGACAAAGTTGACGAAGTGGAAGAAGTTGACGAAGTGGATGAAGTTTAAGAAGTGAAAGATGTGGAGGAAGTGGAGGAACTGGACGAAGTGGACGAAGTGGACGAAGTGGAGGAAATGGACGAAGTTGACGAAGTGGAGGAAGTGGACGAAGTTGACGAAGTGGAGGAAGTGAGGAAGTGGACGAAGTTGACGAAATGGAGGAAGTAGAGGAAGTGAAGGAAGTGGAGGAAGTGGAGGAACTGGACGAAGTGGAGGAGGTGGACGAAGTTGACGAAGTGGACGAAGTTTAAGAAGTGGAAGAAGTGGGGGAGGTGGAAGAAGTGGACGAAGTGCAGCAAGTGGACGAAATTGACGTCGTGGACGAAGTTGACGACGTGGAGGAAGTGGAGGAGGTGGACAAAGTGGACAAAGTGGAGGAAATGGACGAAGTTGACGAAGTGGAGGAAATGGAGGAAGTGGAAGAAGTTGACGAAGTGGAGGAAGTGAGGAAGTGGACGAAGTTGACGAAGTGGAGGAAGTGGACGAAGTTGACGAAGTGGACGAAGTGGACGAAGTGTACGAAGTGGACGAAGTGTACGAAGTGGACGAAGTGGACGAAGTGGACGAAATGGACGAAGTGGAGGAAGTGGAGGAAGTGGTGGAAGTGGACGAAGTGGACGAAGTTGACGAAGTGGACGAAGTGGAAGAAGTGGAGTAAGTGGACGAAGTGGAGGAGGTGGACGAAGTTGACGAAGTGGACGAAGTTGATGAAGTGGACGAAGTTGAGGAAGTAGAGGAAGTGGAGGAAATGGAAGAAATGAAGTACGTGGAGGAAATGGAGGAGGTGGACGAAGTGGACGAAGCGGACGAAGTTGACAAAGTGGAGGACGTGGAGCAAGTGGAGGAAGTGGACGAAGTTGAGGAAGTGGAGGAAGTGGACGAAGTTGACGAAGTTGACGAAGGTGACGAAGTGGATGAAGTTTAGGAAGTGGAAGAAGTGGGGGAGGTGGAAGAAGTTGACGAAGTAAAGGAAGTGTATGAAGTGGACGAAGTGGAGGAAATCGATGAATTGGATAAAGTTGAAGAAATGAAGGAAGTGGACGAAGTGGAGGAAGTGGAGGAAGTGGACAAAGTGGACGAAGCTGACGAAGTGGACGAAGTTGACGAAGTGGACGGAGTGGACGAAGTGGACGAATTGGACGAACTAGACGAAGTGGAGGAAGTGGAGGAAGTTGAGGAAGTGGACGCAGTGGACGAAGTGGAGGAAATGGATGAAGTGGACGAAGTAGAGGAAGTATACGAAGTTGAAGAAGTTGAAGAAGTGCAAGAAGTGCACGAAGTGGACGAAGTGGACGAAGTGGAGGAAGTGGAGGAAGTGAACGAAGTGGACGAAGTTTACGAAGTGGAGGAAGTGAGGAAGTGAACGAAGTGGACGAAGTGGACGAAGTTGACGAAGTGGAGGAAGTGGACGAAGTTGACGAAGTGGACGAAGTGGACGAAGTGGACGAAGTGGACGAAGTGGAGGAAATGGACAAAGTTGACGAAGTGGAGGAAGAGGTGAAAGTGGACGAAGTTGACGAAGTGGACGAAGTGGAAGAAGTGGAGTAAGTGGAGGAAGTGGAGGAGGTGGACGAAGTGGACAAAGTTGACGAAGTGGAGGAAGTAGAGGAAGTGGACGAAGTTGACGAAGTAGAGGAAGTGGATTGGTCATTAACTCAATTACAATACTTTCAATCACGGATTAACAAAATGAAGGGCTACTCTAACCTCTTTTTCAACACAAATTACCCAACTAACTTAAACTAACGTCACAATTAAATTAAGCAAAACTTACTTGACTCACTTGAATTGAAAATGCTAAATCAGAAATCACATTTGGAAATGATATTGGTAAATGGAAAGGAAATTGCTAAATTACAAAAATTATCATTGCAGCGGGAATGAAAAGAAAAAGGCAATATTCAAGCTAATAATTTAAACGCAACGTGTCAGCAATTTAATCATGATGCAGTGGAATAAAAGAAATTGCAATGCAGTTGGAAAGCACCGTGTGTACCCTTTCCAGCAAAATGAAAATCACTGTGCTGCAGTCCAGAACAATCACCGTGCACCTAATTTAAAGAAAGAAAACATCGTGCTTGCTGAAGTAAGCTGTGTGATCACCCAAAATCCATCAACGTGTGAATCTAAAGAAAGAAAAAATCTAGTTCTGTGCGTTGCTACCCTATGAAATCAGCACTTCCATTCTTTAAAAGCAAATAAAAAAAAACGAATTATCCTCCTAATAATGCTAGACGTGACAGCCGTTGGACCATCCATGATTAAAAGCCAAATGAAATTAACACTTTTCCAAAGCAATTGAATCAGCACTTCTCTTAATTCCTAAACATAAAACTTTCACCGCTTATGTATAAAGTAAGAAAATTGTATCACTGTTGCTGCCTTTCCCCGTGTGCTTCCTCCATCATGAACGTGGTGCTGCCTTTTTTTCTCCAAAAGCAAAAATCGAGAATGTCTTCACAAGTCACCGTTTTTTCATACTCCAGGAAAAGAAAGATGTGTTTATTCATCATTCAAAACAGCGTTCCATGAACCGAGAGAATAAGTGGCAAGTGGCGGCCGCCTCCTGCTCCAGGCCGAGACCCTCCTTCCAGCACACTCTCCCTCTAGCTGTAACCCTCCATGTGTGTGTCTTTTTCCTCGTGAAAGATGATCTAATGTAACCGCGCTCCCCCCATGCTTCCCGAACACTCAAAAGTCTCCGTGCCCTAATGAACCAGGTCCCTTTTCTCCGAACTTGTTGGACCAAGGTTGCCTCTTCCAAGCTTGCTGGAAGCGTGAAGGCTGTTATTTCCGTGTGCACCCCTCCAAGCTTGTTTTGGATTCTCCTTCTGTGTGCGTGTGAAGTCTCCTCTCTGCTGGATAGGAGCTGCTGTTCGTGGTGCTTCTTTCCAGCCCAAATGTGTGAGTGCTGCTGCTGGATGCACCCCCTGCTGCTACCATTTGCTGGATACGAAGCTGCTTCTTTCTGCTAAACGCACCATAACTTCTTTTTGCTCTCCGTGACTTTGCTTCTCTGCTGGGCGTTAATGTGCTGGGTGCACCTCCCTTCCATTGTTGGATGCTTCTTGTGCACATGGACGTTCAACACCTTCACTTCTAATCATCATTGGGCTCTCTTCTCCCATGCAAGACCGTGAGCTGCTTGGGCGCTGGATTTCTACTGGACCGTGAGCGTGGGCTTCCCTCAACTCCGTGCTTGCTGGACGTGTGCAGCCAAGTGTGGGCCCGGTGTGCTTCTCCCTCTGCCACCACAAGCTGCTGGACGTAGCACCCTTCAAGTTTCTGGACGCATCAGCTGTTGGACTTCTTCCACTCATGAAAGCATCGTGTGCTTTTTCCCAAGTGGCAGCTGGATCTCCAAAATTTGCTGGACCGTGCCAAACAAGTGGGACCGTGGGGTGTGCTTCCTACAAAGGTGCGTGGAGTGCTGGACGCGTGTTGGACCTCTTGTGTGGCCCGTGAAGTGCTTGCTGTTGGATGCTTTCCCTTGCTTGTGCATGCTCCTACCTTGCTGGATGCTACCTTCTGGACCAGCCCGTGACACCACATTTTTCTCCAAGAACCTTCCTCTTTTCAACGCAACATCTGCTGCTGTTTGGGAGTTGCTCTCCGTGCCAATCAATTTGAGGAATGCCACCCCTGTGTGCAAGCAATCTCTAGGCCGCTTCTCTCCTGCCTCCACGTGTTGCTTGAAGGTTGTGTTGGTGCTGTCTCGCTGGACAACATATCTTCATGTGTGGGCGTGCTTCTCCAATTGCTCGACACAACATTGCTTTGCTGGAAAATGAAGAAATTTGGATGCTGCTAGACTGGACGTGTTGAAGGCCTGCTTCTTGGACGCACCCCCCAATTTCGCTGGATGCACCTCCTAAAGCAAGCCAACATTCTCTCTTCATCGTGCACTCCACTTCTTGAATTAATCAGGTTTTCAGCTGGGCCGTGGCATCCCTTTTTCTTCCAGCACCACTTCTTCATTTTAAAAGAAGCTTCTCCAATCAAGCCCATCTCCGTGTGCACTCCCATAATTTAAATCAACACCTCCTCACTCATTTTAGCTTAAAATACAATTGATGTGGCATTTCTCTTTAAGTCCAAAAATATTATCCAATAATTTTTCTACAATTAATAATGCAAATAATTAGTCTAAGGTAATTCAAATTAATTAAAATAAGAATTTTTGGTCAAATTAAGCACAATTAGCAAAAACGGAAAAATACCGGACATTTAAGCACAATTCCCTGATTAAATCTGGTACAATAAACTAAGTAAAATCAATAAAATATTGACTCATCATTGACGAAGTGGACGAAGTGGACGTAGTGGAGGAAGTGGACGAAGTTTAAAAAGTGGAAGAAGTGAACAAAGTGGAAGAAGTGGAGGAATTGTTCGAAGTGGATGAAGTGGAAGAAATGGAAGAAGTTGAAGAAGTGGAGGAAGTGGAGGAAGTGGAGGAAGTGGAGGAAGTGGAGGAAGTGGACGAAGCGGAGGAAGTTGACGAAGTGGACGAAGTGGAGGAAGTGGAAGAAGTGGAGTAAGTGGAGGAAGTGGAGGAGGTGGACGACGTGGACCAAGTTGGCGAACTGGACGAAGTTGATGAGGTGGAGGAGGTGGAGCAAGTGGAAGAAGTGAGGAAGTGGACGAAGTTGACGAAGTGGACGAAGTTGAAGAAGTGGAGGAAGTGGACGAAGTTTAAGAAGTGTGGAAGAAATTGACAGAGCGGACGACGTTGACGAAGTGGAGGAAGTGGACGAAGAGGATGAAGTGGAGGAAGGTGACGAAGTGGAGGATGATGGTATCGGAGGGGGTATTTTTCGAAGAGTATAGCGCAGCGGAATTAAAACTCAGAGAGCGGAAAGCGTGTTCGATCACAATTAAAAATAATTTGGTCCTTTTAGTAAAAATAATTTTCTTTCAGAAAATTAATCAAACAGTTGATATACGTAAAATAATATGAGTGTAGGGAATAAGAAGATCAACACAAAATTTTTATCCTGGTTCGAATCAAAAGATTCTACGTCCAGTCGTTAATCACTATAAATAGTGATTAACCTTTTTCACTAAAAATGGTTTAACAGATTACAAGATAATGAACAGGAATAAAATGAAAAGAACCACTCTACCAACTTGAAGAGAACCGCTCCAGCAATCGACCACGATTCACAAGCTTCTCCTTTCACAAGACCAGGCAGAGCACCTTGCTAACTTGAAGAGAGTTTGCTCCGACTATCGACACACACGATACGCGAGCCTCTCCTTTCACAAGACCAAGCAAGGGAACAATGAACAAAAAGCTCTCTAAGAACGTTCCTCTGACACACAGTGTTCTAAGCTTTCTCAGTTCAAAAATGTTACCTTCTGATTTCTCCAAATCAAATTATATAGCCAAGTACACTGAGTGCCAAAGGTCAGCTCTCAACTGCCATGAATAATCGATTATTGTAAGTGATAATCGATTATTCAAGTCCGTTACAGGTTTTCAAAAATGTGATAATCGATTATATGAAGTGATAATCGATTATTCAAGTATGACTTGTGATAATCGATTATTGCTTAACCATAATCGATTATTCTAGTAAAAATTACAATGTTTAACATTTTCCTACTACATTCAAAATCTACAAGTTCCTTTTTTAAATATTTTCCTACTACATCCAAAATCCATAAGTTGCAGCATCATCAAAATACATCGTCAGGTTTTACCAGTACTCCTTATTGGTAACAATCTCCCCCTTTTTGATGATGATCAAAAACTCTCTTTTTAAAAGCAACTCAGGTTTACCTGCAACATATATAAACTAATCGACAACCACAGTTAGCAGTACCTGTACAATTAAAAAACTATTTTTTTTAATCCTCCCCTTATATTTCTTCTCCCCCTTTTTGATCATAAGCAAAAAGAATAATGTAATAACCTCCCCCTTAATATGAGCTCCCCCTCAAAAATGGAATATATGCAAAAAATAAAAGCTCATTATATTAAGAACAGAAAGGAATTACATGAAATTCATAAAGATTAAGAAACTAAATACCATAACGAAAATAACATAACAATCAAACTTAGAGGCCTAAAACCTAGAATTCAGGACTAGGAGAACGTTCAGGAGGTCGGATATTAAGATGACCCTCGATGTTAGATAGGCGAACATCAAGATCAAGAAATTGATCAACCATGTACTCATCAACAGATCGCTGCCACTCATAAATCTCCTCAAAGTGAGTCTTTTGTGGAAGACTCATATCCTCCAATTGTTTAGATAACCTTGCAAAATGTTCTTCCATAGAAGTTGAGGAAGAGGAGGGTATGTTGGATGGTCCAGCATCAGACGGAGCAGCAGCACTTACTGGGTCAGCCATATGAGTGTCCATGTCATCATCTTCATCTACATCAGGATGATCATCATCTTTGTGAATAAGGACTCTGCCTCTAGTAATGAATCCCATTTGACGAAAGGTAGTATCTCCAATTTCTGATCCCACAGCTTCAATATTTTGAACGAGTTCTCCTTCAACAGGTACACATTTGAATTCTAAAATCCTAGAAACAAGAAGGGCATAGGGAAGTTGATATGAATGGGATTTCTTGGCTTTTACCATTGTGTCAGCAATGAGAGCAGGCCAGTCGATGTGTATGTGATTTAGAATCCCATACAACAGAAGTAAATCCTGCTCAGAGCATTGAGCATGGTTGGTTGCTCTTGGACATAAAATCCAGACAATCAAGTAGTGGATCATCCTTTCTTCAACTTTAAAACCTCCAACCAGTAATTGCCTTCTATTTGTTTGTCGGTCAGGATGACGTAGGAACGATTGAAAAGTCATCATCCGGTTGAAATCTTTAAGTCCTAAATGGACTTTGACAGCATCATCCCAAATGGAAAGTTGAGCAACATTGGTCCATACATCATCATCTAAAATGATGCGTACTCCCTTGACCTTAGTAGATATTATCCCATCTCGATAGCGCAAGTTGAAGTAGAAGACTCTTATAAGATCAGGATAAATGCATCCTTTTTGTTCTAACAGATGCGTTAACCCCTGCTCAGCAAAAGTGTTTGGAAATTGAAAGCCATAAAAGCGGAAAAAGTCAAGATGAATAAACTTTACCGCCATGATCTTCCTTTCTTGCCAAGAATTAACAAAGTCTGCATGTTTCCCTTGATCTGAAATCCATCCATCTATGTTTGCAAGACGTGGTTGAGAAGAAGAGGAGGCTCCAGCTGTTCTGCGACGGTGCCTTCTTGAGTCAGCCATGGAGGAAGAATGGGAAAATGATATTTTGAGAAGGTGAAGGGAAATGAAGAAGATTTGAGCTCTAGATTTGATTTCAGCAGTATTTGGTTGCAAAGGAGTGTCTAATAATCGATTATGGGGGGCTATTTATAAGAAAAATGGAAAAAACTAGCCGTTTATGGTCGTATATAGCCGTTATGGGATGCTCCAACGGCTCTATTTTGAAACTGTCAGCGCGATAATCGATTATGGCTCGTGATAATCGATTATCAGTTCAATAATTACTGCCCAGAATTGCATGATAATCGATTATGCATAATGATAATCGATTATCTGCTCAAGATTTTCCAGAATTGAAATTTATGCATGAATAATCGATTATGACTTGGTGATAATCGATTATGAAGCGTTAAGTTTACGAAAAATGCAAAAATTTGCATAGATTTTGATTCTAAGATATGTCTAACACTCCTAACTCTCTTCTAAGTTCATAAAGTAAAGATACCCCCTTAAATATGCAATTCAAATTTAGTTTTTAGCATACTCAATTAACCCACGAAATCAACAACCACTTTTCAAACAATTATGATATCAATGATTAAGTAACCAATTTATAAACTAAAATGAATGCAACAGTAGCTTAAATGGAAATGATCACAGCTGCTACAGGTTTGACATGAAAGCATTTCAGCTAGCACAATCAGTTAAAAAAAAATTAACTTTGACAACACAATTTACAACTTTCAAAACAACAACTATGATTCATGCACTCTCATATCCCAATCTGTTCAACCCAATGAATTCAACTCTGCATATAAAACAACATATATAAAAATTAAAACAACAATATGCAGTAATCAGATTTAATTCAATAACATTGTTTATCTTGGTTCAATGGATTTTATCCATGAAATATTGGCAAACCAGAATTTAAAACTGGAAAATTGACTCAAACAAGGAAATGCAGTTCCGACAACTGCTTTTAAAGACTATTCTACAGTGATTTTCACAATTTGAAATCAAGCTTTATGCGGAGCAAATCATAGCTCATATGGCATGCATATAAATAGATCTCCACAGAAAACATCTTTGAAACGGAAATGCCAATTCAATCATCAAATAACTTAATTATCTAAAAATGCCAATGAAAATCTATCAACCAATTCATTTAAATGAATATAACAGTAATCAAATAATGGAAAATTAGAAAGATAACCAGAACAAAGTGCAATAACACAGTTCAACCAACACTTAGCTCAATCACATGGAGTTCGAACCAAGGCTTTGAATGCCATTTGATGGATTCACTTCCTGCTCTTAGATCATTATTTCCGAAAGCATAATACCATGGATCTCTCTTCTCCTTTTGAGAACTTAACCTGCAAAACCATCCAAGAGAGGTTTGGTGCCCACAATCTCATTTGGGTCCTCAGGGTTAGAGACAAATTACTTTATAATGGGAATCCAAGCACATTTTCCATCAGGAACATCAAAATGTTTGATTCTACATTTGTTTGAAGTATGTCCTTTTTTCATACAGTAAAAACAACAAGCATTGCTTACTTTGTTTTTAATAAAAGTCCCTTTTTCAACCCAAACTCTACGAGTTCTTCTTACTTTGGACTTATTTATTTGATGCATATTTCTATTTTCAACATTGCTTTTCTTAAGGTTTATCTTAGCATGTGAATTATTCTTGGTTTCCTTTGCAAGTAAGTTTTCAAGTATATCAATATCAAACATATGATTCTTACAAGACAAGCATTCAACAGGTTCAACAGTAGCATTTGCATCAGATAATTTTGTTTCTAAAGAACTAACTTTATTTTTTAAGACAACTTCATCATCAAGCAACTTTTCATAATTCAATTTTAATTCATTGTGCTCTTTCTTAAGTTTTTTATGTGCAACATCAAGTTTTTCAGATTCAATCAACAATTCACAAAAGGCCTTTTGCATGTCTAATTCACTAGATTCAAAGCTGGAATCACTTACTTGGCTTTCAGTATCTTCTGAGTCAGCCATTAGACAAATATTGGCTTCTTCATCTGAATCACTTGAGCTTGTTGAGCTAGATGCATTGTCTTCCCAAGCTATGTATGCTTTCTTTTTCCTTTGAAATTTTCTTTCCTTCTTGTCTTCACTTTTCTTGCTTTTTGGACACTCAGATTTTACGTGCCCTCTTTCTCCACAACCGAAGCACTTTACGTTTGATGGAGATTCTAGACTTTCTTTCCTATCTTTGTGAAACTTGTCCTTTCCCTTTGCTTTCATGAACTTTGCAAATTTTTTTATCATCAAGCTCATGTTTTCTTCATCATCATAATCATCTTCTATGATCCTCTTAGAGCTTTTTCCTTTAGATATTTCAGACTTGAAAGCTAGAGTTTTCCTTTTGCCTTGATCCTCTTCAGCAGTCAATCTTCTCAGGTCAAGTTCATGCTCACGGAGCTTTCCAAACAAGATTGGCATTGACATCTGAGTAAGATTTTGAGATTCCGAGATGGCAGTCACCTTTGGTTGCCAAGACCTGTCCAGAGATTTCAGAATTTTCACATTAAGTTCATCAGTATCAAAAGTCTTACCCAACCCTGTTGAATGATTCACAATATGAGTGAATCGTTTTTGAACGTCAGAGATAGTTTCTCCAGGTTGCATTTTGAACATCTCATATTCCTGAATGAGAGTGTTCTTCCTAGCGCGCTTCACGTCCTCTATTCCTTCATGAGTGACTCTGAGGACTTCCCACATTTCCTGTGCTGTCTTACACACTGAAATTCTATAAAATTCATCAAGTACAACAGGAGATGAAATTATATTGCGAGCTTTAATATCAAACTGAGCTCGTCTATTTTCTTCAGCAGTCCAATTAAAATAAGGTTTTTCAGTCTCTACACCATCAACAGTATTCATAGGAATATAAGGGCCATTTTGTACAGCTTCCCAGATACCTCTATCAACAGACCCCATAAAAATCTCCATTCTCACTTTCCAAAAAGCATAGTTATCACCAGTAAACAATGGAGGTCTGTTAATGGAAGCACCCTCAGCATATACACTGTTTTGATTGTGACGGACCATTTTCGCAAATGTTGAAAAACTGTCAAAGCAAGCTCTGATACCAATTGATGGTATCGGAGGGGGTATTTTTCGAAGAGTATAGCGCAGCGAAATTAAAACTCAGAGAGCGGAAAGCGTGTTCGATCACAATTAAAAATAATTTGGTCCTTTTAGTAAAAATAACTTTCTTTCAGAAAATTAATCAAACAGTTGATATACGTAAAATAATATGAGTGTAGGGAATAATAAGATCAACACAGAATTTTTATCCTGGTTCGAATCAAAA
Source organism: Vigna umbellata (assembly GCF_029865625.1). Lineage (NCBI taxonomy): Eukaryota > Viridiplantae > Streptophyta > Magnoliopsida > Fabales > Fabaceae > Vigna > Vigna umbellata. Next base: position 45,143,055 of record NC_142173.1, read on the forward strand.
GATTCTACGTCCAGTCGTTAATCACTATAAATAGTGATTAACCTTTTTCACTAAAAATGGTTTAACAGATTACAAGATAATGAACAGGAATAAAATGAAAAGAACCACTCTACCAACTTGAAGAGAACCGCTCCAGCAATCGACCAACGATTCACAAGCTTCTCCTTTCACAAGACCAGGCAGAGCACCTTGCTAACTTGAAGAGAGTCTGCTCCGACTATCGACACACACGATACGCGAGCCTCTCCTTTCACAAGACCAAGCAAGGGAACAATGAACAAAAAGCTCTCTGAGAACGTTCCTCTGACACACAGTGTTCTAAGCTTTCTCAGTTCAAAAACGTTACCTTCTGATTTCTCCAAATCAAATTATATAGCCAAGTACACTGAGTGCCAAAGGTCAGCTCTCAACTGCCATGAATAATCAATTATTGTAAGTGATAATCGATTATTCAAGTCCGTTACAGGTTTTCAAAAATGTGATAATCGATTATATGAAGTGATAATCGATTATTCAAGTATGACTTGTGATAATCGAATATTGCTTAACCATAATCGATTATTCTAGTAAAAATTACAATGTTTAACATTTTCCTACTACATTCAAAATCTACAAGTTCGTTTTTTAAATATTTTCCTACTACATCCAAAATCTATAAGTTGCAGCATCATCAAAATACATCTTCAGGTTTTACCAATACTCCTTATTGGTAACAATCTGCCCCTTTTTGATGATGATCAAAAACTCTCTTTTTAAAAGCAACTCAGGTTGACCTGCAACATATATAAACTAATGGACAACCACAGTTAGCAGTACCTGTACAATTAAAAAACTATTTTTTTTTAATCCTCCCCTTATATTTCTTCTCCCCCTTTTTTATCATAAGCAAAAAGAATAATGTAATAACCTCCCCCTTAATATGAGCTCCCCCTCAAAAATGGAATATATGCAAAAAATAAAAGCTCATTATATTAAGAACAGAAAGGAATTACATGAAATTCATAAAGATTAAGAAACTAAATACCATAACGAAAATAACATAACAATCAAACTTAGAGGCCTAAAACCTAGAATTCAGGACTAGGAGAACGTTCAGGAGGTCGGATATTAAGATGACCCTCGATGTTAGATAGGCGAACATCAAGATCAAGAAATTGATCAACCATGTACTCATCAACAGATCGCTGCCACTCATAAATCTCCTCAAAGTGAGTCTTTTGTGGAAGACTCATATCCTCCAATTGTTTAGATAACCTTGCAAAATGTTCTTCCATAGAAGTTGAGGAAGAGGAGGGTATGTTGGATGGTCCAGCATCAGACGGAGCAGCAGCACTTACTGGGTCAGCCATATGAGTGTCCATGTCATCATCTTCATCTACATCAGGATGATCATCATCTTTGTGAATAAGGACTCTGCCTCTAGTAATGAATCCCATTTGACGAAAGGTAGTATCTCCAATTTCTGATCCCACAGCTTCAATATTTTGAACGAGTTCTCCTTCAACAGGTACACATTTGAATTCTAAAATCCTAGAAACAAGAAGGGCATAGGGAAGTTGATATGAATGGGATTTCTTGGCTTTTACCATTGTGTCAGCAATGAGAGCAGGCCAGTCGATGTGTATGTGATTTAGAATCCCATACAACAGAAGTAAATCCTGCTCAGAGCATTGAGCATGGTTGGTTGCTCTTGGACATAAAATCCAGACAATCAAGTAGTGGATCATCCTTTCTTCAACTTTAAAACCTCCAACCAGTAATTGCCTTCTATTTGTTTGCCGGTCAGGATGACGTAGGAACGATTGAAAAGTCATCATCCGGTTGAAATCTTTAAGTCCTAAATGGACTTTGACAGCATCATCCCAAATGGAAAGTTGAGCAACATTGGTCCATACATCATCATCTAAAATGATGCGTACTCCCTTGACCTTAGTAGATATTATCCCATCTCGATAGCGCAAGTTGAAGTAGAAGACTCTTATAAGATCAGGATAAATGCATCCTTTTTGTTCTAACAGATGCGTTAACTCCTGCTCAGCAAAAGTGTTTGGAAATTGAAAGCCATAAAAGCGGAAAAAGTCAAGATGAATAAACTTTACCGCCATGATCTTCCTTTCTTGCCAAGAATTAACAAAGTCTGCATGTTTCCCTTGATCTGAAATCCATCCATCTATGTTTGCAAGACGTGGTTGAGAAGAAGAGGAGGCTCCAGCTGTTCTGCGACGGTGCCTTCTTGAGTCAGCCATGGAGGAAGAATGGGAAAATGATATTTTGAGAAGGTGAAGGGAAATGAAGAAGATTTGAGCTCTAGATTTGATTTCAGCAGTATTTGGTTGCAAAGGAGTGTCTAATAATCGATTATGGGGGGCTATTTATAAGAAAAATGGAAAAAACTAGCCGTTTATGGTCGTATATAGCCGTTATGGGATGCTCCAACGGCTCTATTTTTGAAACTGTCAGCGCGATAATCGATTATGGCTCGTGATAATCGATTATCAGTTCAATAATTACTGCCCAGAATTGCATGATAATCGATTATGCATAATGATAATCGATTATCTGCTCAAGATTTTCCAGAATTGAAATTTATGCATGAATAATCGATTATGACTTGGTGATAATCGATTATGAAGCGTTAAGTTTACGAAAAATGCAAAAATTTGCATAGATTTTGATTCTAAGATATGTCTAACACTCCTAACTCTCTTCTAAGTTCATAAAGTAAAGATACCCCCTTAAATATGCAATTCAAATTTAGTTTTTAGCATACTCAATTAACCCACGAAATCAACAACCACTTTTCAAACAATTATGATATCAATGATTAAGTAACCAATTTATAAACTAAAATGAATGCAACAGTAGCTTAAATGGAAATGATCACAGCTGCTACAGGTTTGACATGAAAGCATTTCAGCTAGCACAATCAGTTAAAAAAAAATTAACTTTGACAACACAATTTACAACTTTCAAAACAACAACTATGATTCATGCACTCTCATATCCCAATCTGTTCAACCCAATGAATTCAACTCTGCATATAAAACAACATATATAAAAATTAAAACAACAATATGCAGTAATCAGATTTAATTCAATAACATTGTTTATCTTGGTTCAATGGATTTTATCCATGAAATATTGGCAAACCAGAATTTAAAACTGGAAAATTGACTCAAACAAGGAAATGCAGTTCCGACAACTGCTTTTAAAGACTATTCTACAGTGATTTTCACAATTTGAAATCAAGCTTTATGCGGAGCAAATCATAGCTCATATGGCATGCATATAAATAGATCTCCACAGAAAACATCTTTGAAACGGAAATGCCAATTCAATCATCAAATAACTTAATTATCTAAAAATGCCAATGAAAATCTATCAACCAATTCATTTAAATGAATATAACAGTAATCAAATAATGGAAAATTAGAAAGATAACCAGAACAAAGTGCAATAACACAGTTCAACCAACACTTAGCTCAATCACATGGAGTTCGAACCAAGGCTTTGAATGCCATTTGATGGATTCACTTCCTGCTCTTAGATCATTATTTCCGAAAAGCATAATACCATGGATCTCTCCTCTCCTTTTGAGAACTTAACCTGCAAAACCATCCAAGAGAGGTTTGGTGCCCACAATCTCATTTGGGTCCTCAGGGTTAGAGACAAATTACTTTATAATGGGAATCCAAGCACATTTTCCATCAGGAACATCAAAATGTTTGATTCTACATTTGTTTGAAGTATGTCCTTTTTTCATACAGTAAAAACAACAAGCATTGCTTACTTTGTTTTTAATAAAAGTCCCTTTTTCAACCCAAACTCTACGAGTTCTTCTTACTTTGGACTTATTTATTTGATGCATATTTCTATTTTCAACATTGCTTTTCTTAAGGTTTATCTTAGCATGTGAATTATTCTTGGTTTCCTTTGCAAGTAAGTTTTCAAGTATATCAATATCAAACATATGATTCTTACAAGACAAGCATTCAACAGGTTCAACAGTAGCATTTGCATCAGATAATTTTGTTTCTAAAGAACTAACTTTATTTTTTAAGACAACTTCATCATCAAGCAACTTTTCATAATTCAATTTTAATTCATTGTGCTCTTTCTTAAGTTTTTTATGTGCAACATCAAGTTTTTCAGATTCAATCAACAATTCACAAAAGGCCTTTTGCATGTCTAATTCACTAGATTCAAAGCTGGAATCACTTACTTGGCTTTCAGTATCTTCTGAGTCAGCCATTAGACAAATATTGGCTTCTTCATCTGAATCACTTGAGCTTGTTGAGCTAGATGCATTGTCTTCCCAAGCTATGTATGCTTTCTTTTTCCTTTGAAATTTTCTTTCCTTCTTGTCTTCACTTTTCTTGCTTTTTGGACACTCAGATTTTACGTGCCCTCTTTCTCCACAACCGAAGCACTTTACGTTTGATGGAGATTCTAGACTTTCTTTCCTATCTTTGTGAAACTTGTCCTTTCCCTTTGCTTTCATGAACTTTGCAAATTTTTTTATCATCGAGCTCATGTTTTCTTCATCATCATAATCATCTTCTATGATCCTCTTAGAGCTTTTTCCTTTAGATATTTCAGACTTGAAAGCTAGAGTTTTCCTTTTGCCTTGATCCTCTTCAGCAGTCAATCTTCTCAGGTCAAGTTCATGCTCACGGAGCTTTCCAAACAAGATTGGCATTGACATCTGAGTAAGATTTTGAGATTCCGAGATGGCAGTCACCTTTGGTTGCCAAGACCTGTCCAGAGATTTTAGAATTTTCACATTAAGTTCATCAGTATCAAAAGTCTTACCCAACCCTGTTGAATGATTCACAATATGAGTGAATCGTTTTTGAACGTCAGAGATAGTTTCTCCAGGTTGCATTTTGAACATCTCATATTCCTGAATGAGAGTGTTCTTCCTAGCGCGCTTCACGTCCTCTATTCCTTCATGAGTGACTCTGAGGACTTCCCACATTTCCTGTGCTGTCTTACACACTGAAATTCTATAAAATTCATCAAGTACAACAGGAGATGAAATTATATTGCGAGCTTTAATATCAAACTGAGCTCGTCTATTTTCTTCAGCAGTCCAATTAAAATAAGGTTTTTCAGTCTCTACACCATCAACAGTATTCATAGGAATATAAGGGCCATTTTGTACAGCTTCCCAGATACCTCTATCAACAGACCCCATAAAAATCTCCATTCTCACTTTCCAAAAAGCATAGTTATCACCAGTAAACAATGGAGGTCTGTTAATGGAAGCACCCTCAGCATATACACTGTTTTGATTGTGACGGACCATTTTCGCAAATGTTGAAAAACTGTCAAAGCAAGCTCTGATACCAATTGATGGTATCGGAGGGGGTATTTTTCGAAGAGTATAGCGCAGCGGAATTAAAACTCAGAGAGCGGAAAGCGTGTTCGATCACAATTAAAAATAATTTGGTCCTTTTAGTAAAAATAACTTTCTTTCAGAAAATTAATCAAACAGTTGATATACGTAAAATAATATGAGTGTAGGGAATAATAAGATCAACACAGAATTTTTATCCTGGTTCGAATCAAAAGATTCTACGTCCAGTCGTTAATCACTATAAATAGTGATTAACCTTTTTCACTAAAAATGGTTTAACAGATTACAAGATAATGAACAGGAATAAAATGAAAAGAACCACTCTACCAACTTGAAGAGAACCGCTCCAGCAATCGACCAACGATTCACAAGCTTCTCCTTTCACAAGACTAGGCAGAGCACCTTGCTAACTTGAAGAGAGTCTGCTCCGACTATCGACACACACGATACGCGAGCCTCTCCTTTCACAAGACCAAGCAAGGGAACAATGAACAAAAAGCTCTCTGAGAACGTTCCTCTGACACACAGTGTTCTAAGCTTTCTCAGTTCAAAAACGTTACCTTCTGATTTCTCCAAATCAAATTATATAGCCAAGTACACTGAGTGCCAAAGGTCAGCTCTCAACTGCCATGAATAATCGATTATTGTAAGTGATAATCGATTATTCAAGTCCGTTACAGGTTTTCAAAAATGTGATAATCGATTATATGAAGTGATAATCGATTATTCAAGTATGACTTGTGATAATCGAATATTGCTTAACCATAATCGATTATTCTAGTAAAAATTACAATGTTTAACATTTTCCTACTACATTCAAAATCTACAAGTTCCTTTTTTAAATATTTTCCTACTACATCCAAAATCTATAAGTTGCTGCATCATCAAAATACATCTTCAGGTTTTACCAATACTCCTTATTGGTAACAATCTCCCCCTTTTTGATGATGATCAAAAACTCTCTTTTTAAAAGCAACTCAGGTTGACCTGCAACATATATAAACTAATGGACAACCACAGTTAGCAGTACCTGTACAATTAAAAAACTATTTTTTTTTAATCCTCCCCTTATATTTCTTCTCCCCCTTTTTGATCATAAGCAAAAAGAATAATGTAATAACCTCCCCCTTAATATGAGCTCCCCCTCAAAAATGGAATATATGCAAAAAATAAAAGCTCATTATATTAAGAACAGAAAGGAATTACATGAAATTCATAAAGATTAAGAAACTAAATACCATAACGAAAATAACATAATAATCAAACTTAGAGGCCTAAAACCTAGAATTCAGGACTAGGAGAATGCTCAGGAGGTCGGATATTAAGATGACCCTCGATGTTAGATAGGCGAACATCAAGATCAAGAAATTGATCAACCATGTACTCATCAACAGATCGCTGCCACTCATAAATCTCCTCAAAGTGAGTCTTTTGTGGAAGACTCATATCCTCCAATTGTTTAGATAACCTTGCAAAATGTTCTTCCATAGAAGTTGAGGAAGAGGAGGGTATGTTGGATGGTCCAGCATCAGACGGAGCAGCAGCACTTACTGGGTCAGCCATATGAGTGTCCATGTCATCATCTTCATCTACATCAGGATGATCATCATCTTTGTGAATAAGGACTCTGCCTCTAGTAATGAATCCCATTTGACGAAAGGTAGTATCTCCAATTTCTGATCCCACAGCTTCAATATTTTGAACGAGTTCTCCTTCAACAGGTACACATTTGAATTCTAAAATCCTAGAAACAAGAAGGGCATAGGGAAGTTGATATGAATGGGATTTCTTGGCTTTTACCATTGTGTCAGCAATGAGAGCAGGCCAGTCAATGTGTATGTGATTTAGAATCCCATACAACAGAAGTAAATCCTGCTCAGAGCATTGAGCATGGTTGGTTGCTCTTGGACATAAAATCCAGACAATCAAGTAGTGGATCATCCTTTCTTCAACTTTAAAACCTCCAACCAGTAATTGCCTTCTATTTGTTTGCCGGTCAGGATGACGTAGGAACGATTGAAAAGTCATCATCCGGTTGAAATCTTTAAGTCCTAAATGGACTTTGACAGCATCATCCCAAATGGAAAGTTGAGCAACATTGGTCCATACATCATCATCTAAAATGATGCGTACTCCCTTGACCTTAGTAGATATTATCCCATCTCGATAGCGCAAGTTGAAGTAGAAGACTCTTATAAGATCATGATAAATGCATCCTTTTTGTTCTAACAGATGCGTTAACCCCTGCTCAGCAAAAGTGTTTGGAAATTGAAAGCCATAAAAGCGGAAAAAGTCAAGATGAATAAACTTTACCGCCATGATCTTCCTTTCTTGCCAAGAATTAACAAAGTCTGCATGTTTCCCTTGATCTGAAATCCATCCATCTATGTTTGCAAGACGTGGTTGAGAAGAAGAGGAGGCTCCAGCTGTTCTGCGACGGTGCCTTCTTGAGTCAGCCATGGAGGAAGAATGGGAAAATGATATTTTGAGAAGGTGAAGGGAAATGAAGAAGATTTGAGCTCTAGATTTGATTTCAGCAGTATTTGGTTGCAAAGGAGTGTCTAATAATCGATTATGGGGGGCTATTTATAAGAAAAATGGAAAAAACTAGCCGTTTATGGTCGTATATAGCCGTTATGGGATGCTCCAACGGCTCTATTTTTGAAACTGTCAGCGCGATAATCGATTATGGCTCGTGATAATCGATTATCAGTTCAATAATTACTGCCCAGAATTGCATGATAATCGATTATGCATAATGATAATCGATTATCTGCTCAAGATTTTCCAGAATTGAAATTTATGCATGAATAATCGATTATGACTTGGTGATAATCGATTATGAAGCGTTAAGTTTACGAAAAATGCAAAAATTTGCATAGATTTTGATTCTAAGATATGTCTAACACTCCTAACTCTCTTCTAAGTTCATAAAGTAAAGATACCCCCTTAAATATGCAATTCAAATTTAGTTTTTAGCATACTCAATTAACCCACGAAATCAACAACCACTTTTCAAACAATTATGATATCAATGATTAAGTAACCAATTTATAAACTAAAATGAATGCAACAGTAGCTTAAATGGAAATGATCACAGCTGCTACAGGTTTGACATGAAAGCATTTCAGCTAGCACAATCAGTTAAAAAAAAATTAACTTTGACAACACAATTTACAACTTTCAAAACAACAACTATGATTCATGCACTCTCATATCCCAATCTGTTCAACCCAATGAATTCAACTCTGCATATAAAACAACATATATAAAAATTAAAACAACAATATGCAGTAATCAGATTTAATTCAATAACATTGTTTATCTTGGTTCAATGGATTTTATCCATGAAATATTGGCAAACCAGAATTTAAAACTGGAAAATTGACTCAAACAAGGAAATGCAGTTCCGACAACTGCTTTTAAAGACTATTCTACAGTGATTTTCACAATTTGAAATCAAGCTTTATGCGGAGCAAATCATAGCTCATATGGCATGCATATAAATAGATCTCCACAGAAAACATCTTTGAAACGGAAATGCCAATTCAATCATCAAATAACTTAATTATCTAAAAATGCCAATGAAAATCTATCAACCAATTCATTTAAATGAATATAACAGTAATCAAATAATGGAAAATTAGAAAGATAACCAGAACAAAGTGCAATAACACAGTTCAACCAACACTTAGCTCAATCACATGGAGTTCGAACCAAGGCTTTGAATGCCATTTGATGGATTCACTTCCTGCTCTTAGATCATTATTTCCGAAAACATAATACCATGGATCTCTCCTCTCCTTTTGAGAACTTAACCTGCAAAACCATCCAAGAGAGGTTTGGTGCCCACAATCTCATTTGGGTCCTCAGGGTTAGAGACAAATTACTTTATAATGGGAATCCAAGCACATTTTCCATCAGGAACATCAAAATGTTTGATTCTACATTTGTTTGAAGTATGTCCTTTTTTCATACAGTAAAAACAACAAGCATTGCTTACTTTGTTTTTAATAAAAGTCCCTTTTTCAACCCAAACTCTACGAGTTCTTCTTACTTTGGACTTATTTATTTGATGCATATTTCTATTTTCAACATTGCTTTTCTTAAGGTTTATCTTAGCATGTGAATTATTCTTGGTTTCCTTTGCAAGTAAGTTTTCAAGTATATCAATATCAAACATATGATTCTTACAAGACAAGCATTCAACAGGTTCAACAGTAGCATTTGCATCAGATAATTTTGTTTCTAAAGAACTAACTTTATTTTTTAAGACAACTTCATCATCAAGCAACTTTTCATAATTCAATTTTAATTCATTGTGCTCTTTCTTAAGTTTTTTATGTGCAACATCAAGTTTTTCAGATTCAATCAACAATTCACAAAAGGCCTTTTGCATGTCTAATTCACTAGATTCAAAGCTGGAATCACTTACTTGGCTTTCAGTATCTTCTGAGTCAGCCATTAGACAAATATTGGCTTCTTCATCTGAATCACTTGAGCTTGTTGAGCTAGATGCATTGTCTTCCCAAGCTATGTATGCTTTCTTTTTCCTTTGAAATTTTCTTTCCTTCTTGTCTTCACTTTTCTTGCTTTTTGGACACTCAGATTTTACGTGCCCTCTTTCTCCACAACCGAAGCACTTTACGTTTGATGGAGATTCTAGACTTTCTTTCCTATCTTTGTGAAACTTGTCCTTTCCCTTTGCTTTCATGAACTTTGCAAATTTTTTTATCATCAAGCTCATGTTTTCTTCATCATCATAATCATCTTCTATGATCCTCTTAGAGCTTTTTCCTTTAGATATTTCAGACTTGAAAGCTAGAGTTTTCCTTTTGCCTTGATCCTCTTCAGCAGTCAATCTTCTCAGGTCAAGTTCATGCTCACGGAGCTTTCCAAACAAGATTGGCATTGACATCTGAGTAAGATTTTGAGATTCCGAGATGGCAGTCACCTTTGGTTGCCAAGACCTGTCCAGAGATTTCAGAATTTTCACATTAAGTTCATCAGTATCAAAAGTCTTACCCAACCCTGTTGAATGATTCACAATATGAGTGAATCGTTTTTGAACGTCAGAGATAGTTTCTCCAGGTTGCATTTTGAACATCTCATATTCCTGAATGAGAGTGTTCTTCCTAGCGCGCTTCACGTCCTCTATTCCTTCATGAGTGACTCTGAGGACTTCCCACATTTCCTGTGCTGTCTTACACACTGAAATTCTATAAAATTCATCAAGTACAACAGGAGATGAAATTATATTGCGAGCTTTAATATCAAACTGAGCTCGTCTATTTTCTTCAGCAGTCCAATTAAAATAAGGTTTTTCAGTCTCTACACCATCAACAGTATTCATAGGAATATAAGGGCCATTTTGTACAGCTTCCCAGATACCTCTATCAACAGACCCCATAAAAATCTCCATTCTCACTTTCCAAAAAGCATAGTTATCACCAGTAAACAATGGAGGTCTGTTAATGGAAGCACCCTCAGCATATACACTGTTTTGATTGTGACGGACCATTTTCGCAAATGTTGAAAAACTGTCAAAGCAAGCTCTGATACCAATTGATGGTATCGGAGGGGGTATTTTTCGAAGAGTATAGCGCAGCGGAATTAAAACTTAGAGAGCGGAAAGCGTGTTCGATCACAATTAAAATTAATTTGGTCCTTTTAGTAAAAATAATTTTCTTTCAGAAAATTAATCAAACAGTTGATATACGTAATGGAGGAAATGGAGGAAATGGAGGAAGTTGACGAAGTGGAGGAAGTGGAGGAAGTGGAGGAAGTTGAAGAAGTGGACGTAGTGGACGAAGTGGAAGAAGTGGAGTAAGTGGAGGAGGTGGACGAAGTTGGCGAACTGGACGAAGTGGAGGAGGTGGAGGAAGGGGAGGAAGTGAAAGAAGTGAGGAAGGGGAGGAAGTGGACGAAGTGGACGAAATTGACGAAGTGGATGAAGTTGACGAAGTGGACGAAGTTTAAGAAGTAAAGGAAGTGGATGAAGTGGAAGAAGTGGTCCAAGTGGACGAAGCTGACGAAGTGGAGGAACTGGAGAAAGTGGACGAAGTAGAAGAAGTGGAGGAAGTGGACGAAGTGGAGGAAGTGGACGAAGTGCAGGAAGTGGACGAAGTGAACGAAGTTGACGAATCTGAGGAAGTGGAGGAAGTGAGGAAGTGGACGAAGTGGAGGAAGTGGACAAAGTGGAGGAAGTGGACAAAGTGGACGAAGTTGCACGAAGTGGAGGAAGTGGACAAAGTGGACGAAGTAGAAGAAGTGGAGGAAGTGGACGAAGTTGAAGAAGTGGAAGAAGTGGACGAAGTTTACGAAGTGCAGGAAGTGGACGAAGTGAACGAAGTGAACGAAGTTGACGAATCTGAGGATGTGGAGGAAGTGAGGAAGTGGAGGAAGTGGACGAAGTGGAGTAAGTGAAGGAAGTGGAGGAGGTGGACGAAGTTGACGAAGTGGAGGAAGTGGAAGAAGTGGGCGAAGTGGAGGAGGTAGACGAAGTGGATGAAGTTGACGAACTGGACGAAGTGGTGGAAGTGGAGGAAGTGGAGGAAGTGCAGGAAGTGGAGGAAGTGGAGGAAGTGCAGGAAGTGAAGGAAATGGAGGAAGTGCAGAAAGTGGAGGAAGTGGAGGAAGTGGTGGAAGCGGAGGAAGTTGACGAAGATGACGAAGTGGATGAAGTGGACGAAGTGGGGGAAGTGGACAAAGTGGACGAAGTTGACGAAGTGGAGGAAGTGGAAGAAGTGGACGAACTGGAGGAAGTGGAAGAAGTGGACGAAGTGGACGAAGTGGAGGAAATGGATGAACTTGACGAAGTGGAGGAAGTGGAGGAAGTTGACGAAGTGGAGGAAGTGGACAAAGTGGAAGAAGTGGAGTGAGTGAAGGAGGTGGGCAAAGTGGACGATGTGGACGAAGTTGACGAAGTGGATGGAGTGGACGAAGTTGACGTAGTGGAGGAAGTGGACGAAGTTTAACAAGTGGAAGAAGTGAACAAAGTGGAAGAAGTGGAGGAAGTGTACGAAGTGGATGAAGTGGAAGAAATGGAAGAAGTTGAAGAAGTGGTGGAAGTGGAGGAAGTGGGCGAAGTGGACGAAGTGGACGAAATGGAGGAAGTGGAGGAAGTGGAGGAAGTGGAGGAAGTTGACGAAGTGGACGAAGTGGAAGAAGTGGAGTAAGTGGAGGAAGTGGAGGAGGTGGACGAAGTGGACCAAGTTGGCGAACTGGACGAAGTTGAGGAGGTGGAGGAGGTGGAGCAAGTGGAAGAAGTGAGGAAGTGGACGAAGTGGAAGAAGTGGAGGAAGTGGACGAAGTTTAAGAAGTGTGGAAGAAATCGACCAAGCGGACGACGTTGACGAAGTGGAGGAAGTGGACGAAGTGGAGGAAGATGACGAAGTGAAGGAAGTGGAGGAAATGGAAGAAGTGGAGTAAGTAAAGGAAGTGGAGGAGGTGGATAAAGTGGACGAAGTTGACGACGTTGACGAAGTGGAGGAAGTGGCGGAAGTGGAGGAAGTGGATGAAGTGGACGAAGTTGAGGAAGTGGACCAAGTTGACGAAGTTGACGAACTAGACGAAGTGAAGGAAGTGGACGAAGTGGAGGAAGTTGACGAAGTGGACGAAGTGGACGAAGTGGAGGGAATGGATGAAGTTGACGAAGTGGAGGAAGTGGAGCAAGTGGACGAAGTTGACGAAGTGGAGGAAGTGGACAAAGTGGAAGAAGTGGAGTAAGTGGAGGAAGTGGAGGAGGTGGACGAAGTTGACGAAGTGGACGGAGTGGACGAAGTTGACGAAGTGGACGAAGTGTGTTGAGAGGGTCGCACCTCACACAAAAATTGATTGCAAAATTAATGCAGTATAAACTAGGAAGTGACTCCTAGGTCGTCTCTCAAAGACCAAATGTGGTTCGAGTCTTAGGTCAAACACGTAGTGGGGGTTGGTGAATGTGTTTTTTTTTGTGATTCGAAATGAACTAAATTAAAACTGAAAATTAAACACAAATGTAATTACAAAATTAAAACGGTTGGTCACTACAGCTAACATTACAACTACATTAAAGAAAACTTGTGTGACTCACTTGAATTGAAATTGTTAAATCAGAAAACATAACATTGCAGTTGACAAACATGAGAAATAAAATTTAATGCGCAATGTGTGAAAAGCGACAGTGGACAGAAAACATTTAATGCAAAATTTTTAACTAATTTGAAGTACTGAGAATTAACTTCCATGACCATGAGCATTGAAAGAGGCAAACAGTGAATACGCAAAAATGACTTAAAAGTTAGCAAGCATCCATGAATGGATTCAATATGAAAATTGCAACCAAACTCAAGTATAGGACAAGCATTTAAAATAATCTAAAAGAAAACCCTTGGAGCTCCTCTCACGTGGACTTGGCAACAGCTCTATTCCAATTACAATTGCAACCGAGAGCTCTCCATGGGCCATGATTCACGTGCACCATTTCTACCGTGATACCACTTCCGTTTCTTCATCTCAAAGCACCCCTCCATTCCAAAATTCCTCCAAATGAAAGATGAATAAATCTGCTTTTTCCTCCAGCCAGGACGTGACACCTTGTGCTATATAATCATCTCTTCATTTCAAAGATAAAAATCACCGTGCTGCATCTCTCCCAAGATATCTACTTTCTCCAAAACAAAGATTGAATATAGTATAATATGCAATGTGGCTGGAAATATGTTATATATGTGGGTGACGGTTTCTAAAATCGAAAATGTTTTCCCCTCCGCTGCACGTTAAAGTGTACTTCTCTCCGTTCCAGTAATAAAAAAAATGGGAGTGTGCTATCATTTCAAATAAACCACCGCTTCATCTCCAGCTCATTCCCGTGCACTCCTCTTTTGCTTACATGTTGCACCGTCTCATTCAATGCTTGCCGAACGTGAGCCTTCAACCGTAGCCCTCCATGTGCGTGACCTTCCAATGAGAATATAACCAGATATCTCTTGTAGGTGGCGGCTGATGCCTTTTATGAAGAATGAATGCCCTCTTTTTTTTTCATGCTACTGGATCCAGGTCCGGACCGTGGTATCTTCAGGCTGCTGGATGCTTCCACTTTGCTGGGAAAATGAAGATGTGGGCCGTGTTGCTCTCGGTTATGTGCTGCCAGCGTGGCTTCTTTGTGCACCTCCTCAATCACCGTGATGAAGCTGGATGGGAGCTGGTACTCAAAAGATGGACGCGTGCTGCCAAGTGTGGGCCAGGTGTGCTTCTCCCTCTGCCACCACATGCTGTTGGAAAATGAAGCCTGCTGGAAAATGAAGCCCAACGTGCTGACTCCCTTTCTCTCTAATCTCCGTGACTCTACTCACTCCGTGCAGCACTTGTTTTTGTTGGACCGTGTGCTTTCTAAAAAGCCGCTGCTCCGCTTCTTCTTTTGACACCTCTGGATGTGCTGCTAGACCAAAGTGCTGGACTGCTGTGTTAGACGTGAATGAAGCCCCTGGACGCGTGTGCTGCTTGCTCCCGTGTGCTCTTTCATTTTGCTGGACGGAATTAGCGTGGATCTTCCAATTGAAGCACCCCCTTTTGCTGTTGCCAAGTTGGACCTCTTCAATTGGGTCGTGAGCTTCTCAAAGAAAGAAAATAATATCCTCCAAAAAGATAAGAAAACCGTGAGCTCCACTTCCTTCAACGTGGCCCCCTCCATTGGGTGTTGGACAGAGAGCTCTGGACGTGTGCTGGACCGCTTCTACTTCCTTGCTGGACACCACTTTGATTTGCTGGATGCTACCACTGTCAAGCTGCCGTGTGCACCCCAAGCTTGTTGGACCAGCTCTTTTCTTTTTTTTTTCAAGCACATAAATTACCGCATGCACCTCCAAAAAGTAAATCCACACCTCTCTCTCTTTTTAGTTTAAACAAAATTGATGTCACATTTTCTTTTGACCTCCAAAATGTCCCAAATATTATCCAACAATTTTCCTACAATTAATAATGCAAATAATTAGCTCAAATAATTCAAATTAATTAAAATTAGAATTTTTGGTCAAATTAAGCATAATTAGCAAAACGGAAAAATACCGGACATTTAAGCACAATTCCCTGATTAAATCTGGTACAATAAACTAAGTAAAATCAATAAAATATTGACTCATCAAAGTGGACGAAGTTGACGAAGTGGACAGAGTGGACGAAGTTGACGAAGTGGGCGAAGTGGACGGAGTGGACAAAGTGGACGAAGTGCACAAAGTGGAAGAAGTGGACGAAGTGGAGGAAGTGCACAAAGTGGAAGAAGTGAACGAAGTGGAGCAAGTGTACGAAGTGGATGAAGTGGAAGAAATGGACAAAGTTGAAGAAGTGGAGGAAGTGGAGGAAGTGGAGGAAGTGGAGGAAGTGGAGGAAGTTGACCAAGTGGAGGAAGTGGAAGAAGTGGAGTAAGTGGAGGAAGTGGAGGAAGTTGACGAAGTGGAGGAAGTTGACGAAGCGGAAGAAGTGGAGTAAGTGGACGAAGTGGAGGAGGAGAACGAAGTGGACGAAGTTGACGAAGTGGACGAAGTGGACGAAATGGACGAAGTTGACAAAGTGGACGAAGTGGACGAAGTTTAACAAGTGGAATAACCACACAAAGTGAAAGAAGCGGAGCAAGTGGAGCAAGTGTACGAAGTGGACGAAGTGGGGGAAATGGAGGAAGTTAACGAAGTGGAGGAAGTGAAGGAAGTAGAGGAAGTGGAGGAAGTTGAGGAAGTCGACGAAGTGGAGGAAGTGGAAGAAGTGGAGTAATTGGAGGAAGTGGAGGAGGTGAACGAAGTGGACGAAGTTGGCGAACTGGACAAAGTGGACGAAGTGGAGGAGGTGGAGGAAGTGGAGGAAGGGGAGGAAGTGGAAGAAGAGGAGGAAGTGGTGGAAGTCGAAGAAGTGGACGAAGTTGATGAAGTGGAGGAAATGGACGAAGTGGAAGAAGTAGAATAAGTGGAGGAAGTGGAGGAGGTGGACGAAGTTGACGTAGTGCACGAAGTGGACGAAGTTGACGAAGTGGACGAAGTGGATGAAGTGTGATGAGTCGTTATTTCTTGAATTATATTTAGTTTATTGCACTTAAATAAACCAGGTAATTGTGTTTAATTGTTTGTTATTTCCCCGTTTTCCGAATTGTGCTTAAGTTGGTCGGAAATTTGTAATTGTGCTAATTTGGGTTTTCTGAGCTGATTAAGTGCATTTTTGAAGTGCAGGAAAATTTCGGAAATACATTTTGGGACATCAGAAAGAATGCCAAATAAATTCAAGACTCTCCACACAGACGTTTTAGAATTAATTAAATTATAATTCAGTAGTTTAGAATTTCTGTATCAACTTTTACATTTTGGGACAATTTTTGGTAAAGTAGACTAGACCCAAAATGTGAAGGTAAATGACTTGGCACCTTAGGGTTTTTGTGTGGACCCCACCCTTATTAAAAGGTGACCCACGACCTTTAGGGCAACCGCCACTCACTCTCGGTCCCAGCTTTGGTTTTGGGGCTTTTGTGTTTTTGGCTGAAAACGCTATTCTCGAATGATGAATGAAAAGCACACTTTCAATTTGTCCATTTCAATTTTGCAAGCGTTGGATTCATGAGCCATACTTGTTTAATTTTCATTATGAAAGGTGCTGATTTATCTTTGTTGGAGAGAACGCAAATTCCATTTTTGACTGCACACGCATAGTTATTCTTGAACGAGGGGTCATTTTCGTCTCGGGTGGTGATTGGAATTTTCTTTCCTTTGCTGAAGAGAAGCAAGCCACTGAAAATGTCCAGCAGGGGATAGACACACTTCAGCAGCTAGCTTTGATTTCAGCTTGGTGCATTCACGGTTCGTTGGCAGGAGGTGCTGTCGCGTGCACGGGAGTTGAGCTGGAAGCATAGCAGCTGCACGTCCTGGAAGAATGAAGCGGTGTTGAATGGAGAATGGGCAGCAGCTGTCACGGACACACGGCTGGAAGTAGAAGGCAGTTGTCACGACATGGTTGGAGATTTATTTTAGAAGTTCATCTCAATTTTGGTTGAGAAATGACGTGCTGGAAAAGGATGACTGGTGCCACGGCCATTTGATACATTTCTTTTATCTTTTAAGAATGAATGGACAACTTAGATAGGAGTAGCATAGGGATTCGGTCATTTATTTTGGGTTTGAGAATTGGAAGTGCTTATTCTACTTTGAAAAGCAAGGTTTAATCAAACTTGATGGGAGTAGGTAGTGTGCACATGGTGATTCACGGACAGTAGGAAGTGTCATTGCTGGCTGGATGGGCTTTCTCTTTCTTTAGAAATCAAGCACGGTGATGGGTTGAAGCGTAGAAAGCACGCTGTTTTCGGCCAACAAAATTCCTTTTGGCATTGGTTCTTTATTTTATTTTTTTATTTATCTTTAATGTCCTTTTCTTTTGAGAATGTTGAGAGGTGCTGATTGTTGAAGGGTCACATCCAGGGAATTAGTCTTGCTTTTAAAATTTGGAAGCATTGAAGGAGTAGGTGTGTGTCACGGCATGGAGAGAGCACATGATGGATTGAGCTGGTGATTCACGGGAGTGATGCACGTCTAACGCGGATGGAAATTGGAAGCACACAACTGAACATTAAAATTGGAATGTTGCACGGTGATTGGCCTTTGGGAAAAGAAAAAAACGGGGTTTAATTGTGAAGCAACATGATTGAATAGAAGTAGATTAAGTGGAAGAATGATGGGATGTTGGCAGCAGGTGATTAGGCTTGAAGTAGGTGCTGATTTGAGTTGCATGGTGATTGAAATGAAGAAGCACTACTATTTCGTTTTTTTGGAGAAATTCTCGGTCCAGGTTGGATGTGTTTAGGAAGCTTCACCGAGAGAAGGAGGAAGAGAAATTGGTGTGCATCATCTTTTAGTTCAATAGTTGATATTTTAATTTGGTTTTGAATTCACATTTTGCGTTTTTGTCTCAATGCATTTAGATCTGCACTTTAATTTAATTTTGTTCTATTTGAATTTTGTTTGATGGGTTGTTATTATTTGTCGTTGCAATTTCCAATTTTCGTTGCAATTTGATTTTGTTCACTTTAATGTTTTCATGAACTTTAATGCTTTCAATTATGTTTGATTGTATTTAATTCCCTGTTTTAATATTAGTTCATTTTGAGTCACAAAAACACTTTCAAAACCCCCCTACGTGTTTGACCTGAGACTCGAGCCACATTTGGTCCTTGAGAGACGATCTAGGAGTCACTTCCTAGCACTATACTGCATTCTTTAATGCACAACTTTTGTGGGAGGTGCGACTCTCTCATCAAAATGGCGCCGTTGCCGGGGACCAACGGTTCAGTTTTAGCTCTTTTGTGTTGTTAATGTGTTGTTTGAGTGTTTGTATCTGTTTTGTCTTGTATGTTTGAGTATGTGTAATTTGTTTGCTTAGGTTGTTTTGTGTGTTCGAATTTTTTGTGCTATCGTTTCATGATTTTAGGGTGTTGGGACTTAGTGCATGACTAGGGGTAATTGATAACAGTTGAAAAACTGTTATTTTTATGATTAAAATTGACACTAAAAGCAACCTTTACACTTAGAAACTAGCTTGAAATCATGCTTTTCTTCATATTTTTAGAAATAAGAGAGCTGGACAGGTTTATGCTTGATTTTAGTGTTTTTGTGCAGGTTTTAAGGTGAATTTGGTGAAAGAAGTGAAGAAGGAGAGAGATGAAATCAGAAAAGACATCAAAAAGTGCAAAAGGAGAACCCGAAGTCACCGCTCAGTGGCAGTTTACCGCTGAGCGGCACTCAGGCACTCGAGGGAGATCCGCTGAGGGGCAAAATGGCCGCTGAGGGGAGAAAACAAGACACGCACTTACCGCTGAGCGGTATTTTACCGCTGAGCGGCACTTTAATGGGCTTGGACCTAATTTTTTGTAATTTACGAATGGTATTTAAGCTTTAGGGTTTCCTAGGGTTAGGTATCTTTGGCTGGAACGAAGCAAACACTCTCTCTTCCACCCCTTTGAAGGAGGATCTTGGATGCTGAGGCTTCCTCTTCACCTTTTTAAGGTTTATTCTTTCATTCTTTCATTGTAATTCATCTAGGTTCACCATGAATATGGTGAACTAAACTCTGTATGTTTGTTGGGAATCAATGTAATCTTGTGAAGCTCTCATATATGG
>NC_142173.1:45162639-45207639 GCF_029865625.1 Vigna umbellata
TTCAAATTTTGGTTTTGAGGAGGAAAAAATTGTGGACTTTTTGTTATATTACTGTGCAAAGCAATTAATATCGGTGCAGACAGGTTCTTATCTGTTTGATTATCAAGATGAAGGAAATCACAGTGCTTCTTTTTATGTTTCTAGAGTGAAATTTCAATCTCCAGTGAACTTATCTAATTTCAGCAAAGGTTGATTAAGGCAGTTTGTTTTGTCATGTGATGTTTTCTTCTGAATGGATTTTGTTTAATTTACAGGTGGAGATTCTGAGGAGAAAAATGGAGGGATTGTCAAAGGGAATATTATTACAGAGAATGGAGGAAGAATATAACTCACTGCTGTCCAGTGCTACTTGTTCACTTGCTAGTTCTGCTTCAACTTCCAAGAGAGTTGAACTTCAAGATTCATCTTCCATGAGAGTACCTCAGCGGGTATATTCATGATTTCTTTGTTGATCACTAGTTCATAACAGGCTATTGTTAACAATCAGTGTATACTATTCACTGCACTTCATCCTGTTTCATCCAAGGAAAAACTTGCAGCATCAATAAGAAAATCTTGACATAAATTGATTTGAGTGGTCAACCTTTTTGATATAAAACAAAGTTTTCTGAATCAAGAAAATGGATTCTTACCAAACTTTGAACTGACAAAACCATGCAGGAAAAACTATCTTGTGAAGGGAATCCATGCTCAGGGCACTGCAAAACTGTTGTACGGAGAATTGTAGAGCAAGTTAGAGCAGAGACTGAGCAATGGTCACAAATGCAGGAGATGCTTGGTCAGGTGAGGGAAGAGATGGAGGAATTGCAGGCTTCTCGAGATTTTTGGGAAGATCGAGCCAAGCAATCTGATTTTGATATTCAATCCCTTCACAATGCTGTAAGATAGATACAAGTTCACTGATATCCAATTCTTTAGTCATATTTGACACCTATAAATTTTTGAACTTTACATGATCAATGTTTCCATGTTTTTCATCTGATGATCCATATCTCTCT
This sequence comes from Vigna umbellata, assembly GCF_029865625.1. Taxonomy (NCBI): domain Eukaryota; kingdom Viridiplantae; phylum Streptophyta; class Magnoliopsida; order Fabales; family Fabaceae; genus Vigna; species Vigna umbellata. Next base: position 45,163,638 of record NC_142173.1, read on the forward strand.
AACTGAATGAAACATGCCATGTTTTTCATTTTCATGCATTTGGTCTCTGAATCTTGGCATCTGTGTTTGTTTTCTGTGGCAGGTGCAAGAATGGAAAGAAAAAGCTGTTTCATCTGAAAGTAAAACGAAGGAACTCGAAGCAGAACTCTCCATGGTCCGTGATGATCTTGAAAGATTGAAGAAGGAACAGAATGTGGTGAAGGGGACCAAATGCTTGCCCATTCCAGTGGACACACAGAATGAGCTGGAGAAGCGAATAGTGGTTTGTTCATCAAAGAAAAATAGCAACTTTACAGAAAATAGCAAGCACAGTGATGTTCAAAGGAGTGGAGAAAGAAAAACTCATGGTGGTAATGGTGGATTCTTAGCTCCAAAAAGATCACCACTCAGAGACATTGGCAACTCCTCATTGTTGATGAGACAGAATGGCAAAGCAGTTTTCCCTTTGCGTTGTCATATTTCTACTGATGTTGAGAAAATTCACTAGTCACTCTCTAACTCTCCACTTCAATGTATTAGGCCTTTTGGTTCTGACATAAAATTGCACATCCTAAGATAACAGTGCACAATGAATCACTCAGGCTTTTCATGTTTTAAGATTTGTAGTTTGAGATCTTTCATGTAATATGTACTATATGCTATGAGAAATAAGGTAAGCATTCTGAAAATCCCTGATCAGTGGTGTAACTGGAGATTTTGTTTGTCAAAACAACAAAATTCGTACAAAGTTCCTCAAGTAATTTTTAAGTTGTTCTGCAATGAGAAACTGATTATTAAGATAAACTCATGTTTTAACTAGATTACCGTCAAAAAATTCAAATCTACAGTTTAAGTCTTACATGATATAGAAATGAGAAAATAAAACAGTATAGTAAAGACTCGTTAACTCGTTATTTTAAAATTTTAGATAGAGAATGATATCAATTTTTAGTTGGATTCAATCTTGATGTTGTATACCAAACACAACATATTACAACATTCATAATGTATAAGGAGTTGTATTTAAGTTAAAGTTTGTCACGAGGACATGAAATTCAACAAAGCAATTGTATTGTTCAGTGAGGAACATGTTAGCATTTAATAAGGAGATGGGTTTTTCTTTGTTCCAACGTCATGCACCATTTAATAAGGATGTGTTGTTAGCAATAAGCTGGGAACTTTTCTTGTTGAAAGTTGATAATGGATCCATTGAATTAAGGGCTGCTACATTGTTTGAAATTTTCGCTAGTTTTTTTCTGGGTTAATACTTGTCTTCTTGGTTCCATGTTTTTGAATTTTTAGTGTTAAATTTTTTGTATTGTCCCTTTATTAAGTCTTCAAAATTTAATAATAGAAACAGATTTGATATTTTGAAAATTCAACATAGGAAAGTATAGGGTTTGAACTCTAAATATAACCACATGCAAAAAGTCATATTTTTTTTTGCTGTCTAATGATGATGAGTTCATATTTAAGATTGAAGTTCTTTTAGAGTTATGAATGGTGATTTAATAGAATGGAATGGGATAAAGGTTCTTGTGTTTGTGGTAAACAATGCACCCCCATTTGCACACCCACCTCAAGCAATTCAATCTCAAGTGAAAACAAAATTTAAAATGCATAAAAAAGGTGAAAAAAAAATATTATAAATTTTGTATCATAACCCTAGAACATAATAGTACTATTATTATGAATTTTAAGTATAATATATTTATATATATATATATATATATATATATATATATATATATGTTTTTTTTTAATTTGTTAAAATAAATATTTCTCGTGCATTGAATATATATTAATTTGTGAATTCTTAAGAACCATTTTTAGGGGATATTTTTAATCTTTTTAATCTCTTATATAATTAAATTTATTTATTTTATTTAGATTAAATTTAGGTCCAATTATTTATTTTATTATTGTTTTTGTTGAAAAGTGTCAAGTTGATCTTTTAATTTGTTTTTGTCTGTGTTTGATTTTTTTAAAAATTGATTTATTTTTTATTCTTCTACAAACAGTATTAAAATGAGTGTCATAGGTTGATTTGTAATTTTTTTATTTTTTTTAACTTTTTTTGTGAGTTTAATGTGACAGTCTCAATTTAATTTTTATGTTATTTTTATTTAATTTAATTCTAATTTTTGTAAAAATGAAATAAATTGTCCCTCAAAATTTACTTTTTTTTCAATCTATACCTTTAATTTTATTGACTTTAAAATATTTAATATCTCAATATATACAAATATTTAAAGTTAAAGATATAGATTTTAAATGTAGTTTAAAAATATTTTCATAAATATTTAATAAAAATGTTATTTTTATTAAAAATATCAAGATTTATGCAAAAACGTTTTGTTTAAATATGAAGGGAACAGTGTTGTTTAAAAAATTATGATTAAATTAAATAAATAAAACAAATATAAAGACTAAAAAAACTAAAGATAAAACGTTGTATTATTATTGTTACGTCATATTGATTATATAATGTTATACAACTTTAAAATGACAAGTAAAAATAATATAAAAATTAATAAAAATTAAAAAAACTCACAAATTGATACGTAATATTAATTTAACACCATTTATCCGATATTAATGGAAAATATGAAGTTGAATCACTTTTAAAAAATAGTGATGAAATTGAAACTAAAAAAACAATTAAACAACCAACCTAACAACGCCGTATGAAGGTAAAGTGTCTGGGGAAGCTTTGAAGGTGTTTGACAAAACGTTGAAGAGAAAAATGGGAATGGCATGGTTGCAGTTGCAGAGAATCATCACCAAAGGAGGTGCTAATTTGATCTCAACACTCCCACACTCTACGCCTTCTTCTTCTTCTAGACTCTTCTCCAAATCACCCCACTATGCTGGTAATCTCTTTCTCTATCCTTCTGTTTTGCTGCATTGATCTCTAACCAAACAAACACGCCCTAATGTATTTTTGTTTGCGCCAAATGCAGTGAAGGTTGGAATACCAGAGTTTCTAAACGGAATTGGGAAAGGGGTTGAGTCTCACGTTCCCCAAGCTCGAATCCGATATCGGAGATTTCCAGAAGCTTCTTGTCACTCGCACCCTCAAGCTCAAGAAGCTCGGCATTCCTTGCAAACATGTATATATTCCTTATTCCTAATATTTTGGCTCCATTTTTTCTTCTGCTTCACGATTGCTTTCTGCTTCTTTAGCTTAATGTGCGAAATAGATTCATTGCTCTTGCAAAATTCGTATATAGAGTGAATTTTTTTTTCAGCCTACTCTGTATAAAATTTGGGCTATTATCGTTTCCCTATTTGTCGCAAAGAAATTGGCAATTCTCCAAAAGTAAAATCTGGATGGTGACCTGTAGAGGAAGAATAAGATTACGCGTTATGTGAAAATGGTAATAAATAACAATGAAGGGAGATTGGCGAATGCTGACAGTTGAGATCAAAATTAAAAGTAATACAGGCTGAGCTACATACAGAAAGATAAATGCATTTAACTGAAGAACTAATTGATCACATCCGCAGCTTACACGCGTACTTCAGTTACAATCAGTCAAGCAAGACAACTAACTAGTAACGGAATTAAATACCTCAGTTTGATTTGTGTTTAGTAACTCCTGATGAAGGCACTGGATTGACTTGTTTGCTTTATTAGTTCAATCTATGTTGAATTGTGACCTGGTTTTTTCTTTAACTCTGTAAGCAAATTTGTGTTTAAATCGTTGAATTTTATGACTGGCATTGTAACTTTACATTTTGTTTGGTTGAAGGGGAATTGAGGGAAGGGGAAATGAGGAGTTGAGCATTCCTCCCCCTCCAATCATGAGATGCCATTTTCCATTCAGTTCTCTCCCTTGTATTAAATGGTCCTTTAAAATGAGGATGAATGTCCATGGTTTAGTGAAATTTATCAAATTGAGGGTCTTGATTGTAGGATTATCAAAGGGCTTTTTAGAATCTCTATACGGCTCATAGTGCACCTTGTTCTACGTGATAATTTGTTAGACATTAATAAAGCCATTTGTGAGCCGTCATTCAACAGTTTATGCTTTTAAAGGAACTGGTATTTGACACAAATTACAGATTAGAAAAATATGTATGACTTTTGAACCTGCAGATTTTCCTGTCTTTGACAAAATTTATTCTCCTCTCAATGCCTGCTACCTTTTCTATTAATTTCCCTTCTGCTCTGTCATCAAGCCATTGGACTGGCTCTGACATGCTAGTAGAAAAGGGTTACATGTACACATTGTTAAGTGATTAGATTTTCTGCATCTTTCTGTGTTTACTAAGATGTTTGATGTACTGTTGTCATCTTCATCCTGGCACACTACCTGTGTTAGATACATGGTTATATGATTGGATCTTCTTAACATGGGTTATCTCAGATGCCACTATAACCTCTATTCTGTCTTACATTCGAGTATCCAAGATAAATTTGGACAAATCATAGGGGCTGTTATTGACTCTAATATAGGAAGTAAAACGACTCCTTGTCATGGTAGTCAGTTCTTGTGAAACAATTCAGGTCAGATTTTTAATCCCATAACTTGTTCATTGGGACTGAAATGACCTCCACCTTATGTTAGGATTGGGTTTTTTGTACTTAAATGGATTTTAAGATACAATCATTTGATTTGTCCACAAGACATACAAATTGTTCGATTAACTTGCAAACTCTTCCTAACGACTAGTTTTTGCTTTGCAGAGGAAGTTAATATTGAAATACACACACAAGTACAGGCTGGGATTATGGAGGCCACGTGTTGAGTCCATCAAAGCTTGATTGGTTTCTAACCAGTACGTGGTCACTGTCTGTTAGATCATATTTCAAATGTTTAGCAGCAGCAGCAGAATGACAATGCTCGACTTTACAAGAAAAGATCAAGTCACTTTCTTTAGAGACCACAGATTTTTTACAAGAAAACATATTCCAAATTGGGTTGCTTAGGAAATTCGAATTCTGAAATATCACAATAAAATGTGTTTTTTGAGGGGACACTGCTATTTGTGCGAAATTTCTATTGGATATGGCTGCCTGAAAAAGTCATCCTTTTTTTTCTGTCTAATGATGAATTCATTGTTAGTTAAGATTGAAGTTCTTTGAGTGTTATAACTTGGTGATTATTAAAAGGGAATTGATGGAAGTTGTAGTTGTGGCGAACAATCCACCCCCACTTTGCACAGCCACCGGAAGCAATTCAATCTATAAGTGAAAAAAAAAGAAGTGACAAAAGAAATATTATATATTTTGTATCATAAATCTAGAACATAATATATGACTTTAACTTACTTCTATTATGAATTTTAATTATAATATAATTTTATATTTTTATTTTTAATTTATGAAAATCAGTATTTATCCCATGCATCGCAGAAGTCTATATACATATCTTAGTTTGTAATTTTCTTAAGAACTATTTATGGGAAGGGTTAAATATGTTTTTAGTCCCTATTTTAGTCCCTAAACTATTGGCCGTTTCTGGTTTTCGTCCCTCTTCCAAACTAAGGTACAATTTGGTCCTCGAACTTTAAAAAACATTTGTTTTAGTCGAAAAAACGAACGTTTTGAGGACTAAAACGATGACTAAAAACAAAATTTTGAGGACTAAAACGAACGTTTTTTTAAAAAATGAGGACCAAATTGTACCTTAGTTTGGAAGAGGGACGAAAACCAGAAACGGCCAATAATTTAGGGACTAAAAACATATTTAACCCTTATGGGAATATTTTAGTTTTTTTAATGTCTCGTATATTTAAATTAATTTATTTTTATTTTAAATTGAATTTACTATTTTTAAACGTTTATAATAATTGAGAATAATTTTATTGTGAAATAAAAAAAATACCTTTATTATAATAAGTGTATAATATAATTTAAGAATTTAATTATAATATAACTAATAAATTCCATAATATTTATTTTGGAGATTGCACGGCGAAAAAAAGTACTTGTAAGGACTTGTGAATTTATAAAAGGGCCTTTGGGCCTTATGTGGGGTAGTCAGATCCATCAAACTAAGGCCAACTTGCCTTAGGAGGGGCTCTTCAGAATCCATTTTCTTTCCCTGAACTTCATTTCTCCTTCTCTCTAAAACTCTCATGTCCTAAACTTTCTCTGCCTTCTCTTTAGATTTCCAGCTCAAAGAACCGTAGGAATTTGATTTGGTTAGAATGAGTTTGGAGTGGTAGAGTTGTGCAAATATGTAGAATTTCATTCTGCAGATTTTGCAGAGCGAAGCCTTTCGCTCAGCGAGTCACTCTGGCGAGGTGCTCTCTGCTAGGGCATTCGCATAACGACTTTGTGCGCGATGCGAATGATAACAGAGGGTTGCTCTCTGTTTGATAAGTCGCGTAGCGAATGTAGTTGCTTTGCGACTGTTGCTAGCCTGGAAAATTAGCCAAATTAATTCGAATAGCGAATTAGGGACGCAATGCGAGGGTTTAGGGACTGATAATGTGTATTAGAATTTTAGTTTAGCATAGCGCACAAACTTGGTGCGCTATGCAAATTTTAGTTGTCCTCTTGTCAGGAAAATTCGCCTAGCGCATTAAGGGTGGTGCGCTATGCAAATTTTAGCTGAAAAACACTCCCCCCGTTAGGAAAATTCGCTCAGCGCACCAAGGGTGGTGTGCTGTGCGACCTGGTGCAGTGAGTTTGACATTTTTCCTCATCTGTTTGAGTTGTTTGATGTTGTTTGACTGCCAAGATGTATGTATGTCTATATAACTGATTTGGGTGGCTTGATTTTGCTACATGATTGAAAGTATGTTGTATTGTATGTGAATTATAGTTTGGAAGTATGTATGAAACAAAGTTGTGATTGGCGTAAGTGTAACAATATGGTTGATGGACGTAATTCCATGGATCTCAAAGGGAGGTCACATGGTGGTGCCCTATGTTATGAACGTAATTCCATGGACCTCAAAGGGAGGTTACATGGTGGTGTCCTATGTCATTGGACGTAATTCCATGATCTTCAAGGAGAAGATTCATGGTGGTGCCCTAGTGTTTAGAATGATCTATAGGGAAGCTCAGTCTTGGGGGTTATCCTGACGCTCCAATGGTCTTTCATTCTCAAGTAGAGAGGATTGAACCATGTGGTGAGGAGTAGCGGGAGGTCTTAGTCTTGGGGGCTTCCAGTATGCCTCAAGGCCCGGAACAGGCTAACCTCGTGAGTGTGGTAGGGTGGGGAACCCAAGTTTCATAAGCCACCACGAGTGCATAACCCGTCATAGCTCGATAATCATTCTAAGTCCGGACGAGTCAAGTGTCAAGTGCAACAAGTTATGTTTGTGTAGTCTAGTATATCTCCCTCTAATTGCTTATTGTATGTGACTGTATAACATGATTTTTGTATATATAGCTCACCCTTCTTCTTGTGTTTGTCTGTTGTTGTTTGTGTCGTGTTTCTGTTACAATGATCATCCACTTGGATGTGAGCAGAAGTCGAAGAGGTTCCCTTGGAGCAAGAGTTGGAGGATGCTGATGATGCAGTATAGTATATATATTTTTTTATTTGTAAATTTAGGTTGGTGTTATCTTAAAATACTCTTATGGGTGTTTAAAGTTTTAAATTATACCCATTTTTGGGATGACTGTAATTATTAAGACTTTAGCTGCAAGTTCGACTCCTAAGTGTTCTCCTATATCAGAATTGTGGACTACCATAATATATATTTATTATATTTTTGAGATGTTACACTACTTAATAATAAAATCACGAAATCACAAACATACCAAATATCAATAAATTTGATAAAGTGGAAATAAAATACTTAAAAATGTATAATATTTTCTTCTTATATATTTATTATTATTTATCTCTTTTAAAAGAAAATTAAAAAAATATTTTATATTTAATTATAAACTAAGGCGTGATTGATTCCTTAATGTCAGTGTTATTGTTAATGTCATCGTTATTGTTATATATTTATTTAATTAATATTATTGTGAGTTATTGTTATTGAAACAACACAACCCTCCCAAGGGAACATTAAAACCCTTCTTTTCCCTCTTCATCTTCTTCCAAATTCTATTTGCTTCAACTCATAACGGCGTCGTTTGAAGAGTTTCAATCTACATTTCTCACCGTCGTGGTATTTTCCATTTCTCTGTTTCCTGCTTTTCATTCCTTTGAAATAACCATTATGAATTGTGAGGATTCTAACCTAACGAATCCTCCTTATTTCTCAGCGTTTTTTTTCTGTTGTATGTTAAATTAGGATTCAGATCTACAATCTTGTACTTGTTTTTTCTCTCTCTCTGTTATGCGAGTTTTTTGGTTGATTTTGTTAAGTTTTATGGAATTTTCTTTGAGAACTGAGGTTGAACCAGTTAAACTTCCGTTTGAAGCTCATTTTGATTCTTACATAATTTAAACACTTCAGTTCAAAATTACGAAGCCGCATTTCCAGTTCATTACAATTCTGCTTGGTTTTCAAAACCAAATAATGCACAATCCTTGTTTGTTATTTGGTTTGTTCAAGATTTTTTCCTTAGAAATGCTGAATGCAGAACAAGATATTCCTGATGAGGTTCCATTAGTATCCAAGACATTTACAGTCTATACTGCTTTAAGATATTCCTGATGAGGTTCCATTAGTATCCAAGACATTTACAGTCTATACTGCTCTAAGTTTCCTCACCTACTAAACTGAACATTCCTGGCTTGTGGAGTTTCTTCTTGCTCAATGATGTGGTTGGTGATAACTTTAGTGTGAGACTATCTTTAACTGTTACCGAATAACTTGATGTATCTTTATATAATACTGTTAAAAGTTCCAATCTCTTTGTCTGGACAAGTGATAATAACATTAATTAATCTCGGATATTGTCTATTATGTGGAGTTACCGTTTCCCCCTCATATGTATGCAATTTCATCATCTATAATTGAGAATATCTTGATGACATTCATATGTGTCGTGAGTTGCCTATTTCTTCATTACATGTAATTTCATCATATTTTATTCTTCAGATTATGAAGATGACTTTCATAAACAAGCTTGAAAGACAAGAGAGTGGAACTGAAAGATGACATTCTCTACCCTGTGATTGCATGAGACAGATGGCACACGTCTATGGAGCAAGATTTATGTAGTAAAGGACGTTTAGGTCTTTCCATATAATAGTTTTGGCCCCGCAGGCCCGTCTGAAATTAAAGAACTTATTGCAATGGATCCTGGCTTGGCTAATAATTCTTCATCGCCTCGTCCCAGATGGAGAAAAGTAGCATATGGTGGTATGCAACCTGGTTACGATGACAATCATACAGATGAATCTTTCCTTGAAGGAATGGTGATGAATGCCAGTGTTGTAAAAAGGGACATGCTAAAGGTGATGCTGGACTCAGTATCCATTTCTGAATATTTATGCATTGTTGCTCTTGTTGTCTTGGTCTGGACTTGTACACTTACATCAACTATTGATGAAAATTCTCTCCTGTTGATTGATGTAAGTCTGCTTGTTTCAGGCTTTTTAATTCTCCTTTTCACTCAAGAAATGCTTTCCCTTAGTCTCCTTCTCCATTATGTCCTTAATATCTCCTTTTTCATAACCGTGTTATATGTTTTGGCTCCCATCTATCAAACTCTTACAAGGTCCATTAGTTCGGATTCCATTTGGGCAGTAGCTGCATCACTTCTAGTACTTCACCTTTTTCTGCATGACTATTCAGAATCCACGGTCAAAGCCCCGGGGGTTCTTAAGAATCCTGCATTGACCAGTTGTATCTCTGTAAATGCTTCTGTAGTAGCCTCTGTTTTCATGGCTTCTCGACTTCCATCAAGACTACATGTGTTCGCTATCATGTTATTCTCCCTTCAGGTTTTCCTTTTTGCTCCACTTGTTACTTACTGTATTAAAAAATATTCCTTCCGCATGCACCTATGCTTTTCTCTCAGTTTGATGGTCATGACCTTAAGTTTTGTGTACATGCTGCATCGCCTCCTTTTTGTGGTGCTGCTTAGTCTGTTGGTTTTTGTGAACGTGGTCTGTCCTTATTGGCTTATAAGGATTCAGGAGTACAAGTTTGAGATCAATGGACCTTGGGATGAGGCTAAACTTTGTTTTGACATTACCGACTGAAACCTGGATCATGGTTAATGTTACATTGTAGGACCTCGTGTGTTGTTTAGGTTGGAGTATAATTTGCTGACCCCTTGAACTAGTTTTAAGTTTATAGTTTATGGGAAAATTGTTGCAGTTCGTGTCGGGGGAGGGTTGGAAAATGATGATTGTATTCATGCTTTAGTGACTAATGATGGTTTAAAATTCTGTGTACAATGGAAGTACATTGACAATTTGGAGTTTCATTCGTTTTTTACACATTCAAACCAACTAGTTTTGATCCCCTTTTCACTACATTCTCTCAAAGAAATAAATAAATTCCTAAGCGCTTTAGCTCTTAACATGTAAGATTGTTGGTTACAGAATGGCTCATGAATTTGAAGTCATTTACGACCTCTTATATCTTAGATGCAAAGTGTATACAGCAAAGCATCTTTTCTCCGACTCTTATATATGCTTTAAACATGTGTATTTCCCAAACACAGCTGCACATGACAGTGATTTGCAGCGTTACAAACCAATAGATTCTTGTGGAGAAATTGTGATGTAGAATGATGAAGGTTCAGCAACATTAGTATAAGCTTTTTCATTATTGTATCATTTGTGTATGATAAGAAAAAAATAGAGAAGACATTTGTTCCATAAAATCTTTTTGCGTTCTTTGAAATATGGTAGTGAGAATATTTGTTTCCATATTTGTTAGGAATTTATAAAAAGTTACCATTTCTATAGTCTTTATTTCCTCATTAAGGAAGTGAAAAAATTACCTTTCTATGAGAATGCGGAAAGTTATTTTTAATTAAAGGGTACTTTATGGAGGCTTCAGGATGCATGCCAGTGATGGTGATGGTGACGCATGCGTTCTTGGACGAGTGGAATGGAATGCGCAGAAGATTTTCATAGAGTAGTTTTCGAGATTTCTCCAAGGTAAGTGGACCATGTATGTTATAGCTTTACCATTATTTTTGACTTCTTGGTTTGAATCACTCTAGTAATGCTACAATGATATTTTTTTTTTCAATCGTGCATTAATCTTTAATGATAAATCAAAGTAGATCTACGTTACAAATGTTATTATATCATTAATACAGGTGAAATTCAGAACAAAGGACATAAAGCATAAGTCCACCCAAGTTCAGGAATAATGTGTGCAATTTATTTATCCTTTTATATTCAATCCCGTGGCAAACAATATTAACCTGATTGATTAAATACAGACCATATTTCATAGTTAGGATAGATCACGGATTAAAAGTTGATAATCTTCTTTTCTCTGAAGCTTTCCACAGTCTCCCTGACACTCACTTCCAAAGGAGTAAACTCTATTCCAAAGTCCTTCTTTGCCTTGTCTGTGGAAATCTGGTATGTTGGCATATACGGCTCATCTACCTCACACCTGAAAACATTATTGAGATTTGAGAAAGTGCAAATGTTGTAATTAAAAGCAAAAGCTAAATGTTTAAATGTTCCATGTGCACACACAAACGCATGATGATATTTTAACAACTTTTTTTAACAATTTTTTGATAATAAACTATATATCACTATTTTATTAGTCGGACCAATTAGAAACTATCACATAAATTGTTGTAAAAAAATTGTCAAAAAAAGTTGTTAAAAAGATATTTTTCCACACAAAAATATAGAAAGATAGAAAGAAGTGAGTGACGGTAGATTATCTATGGAATTCGACATTTATAGGAGTCAAAGTTATATAGAAGTTGTTTTAAAGACAAGCTCACTTGAGACAATCATTTTACACATGGAGTCCAAATTATTTGGACATCCGATATGTGGAATGTATGCAATTATGGCATCACCATTAAATCTCAGGAATAGGTCATTAGGTACACTAAAGCAGCCATAGTAATCCTGACGTGTGCACACAAACACAAACATCTACACCAACTTAAAATTAACGTAGATCGGGTAAACAACATTAGTCTTCAATAATGCAATTTACGCAGACCTGGGTCTCAAAGAGTAATAAAATTTTAAGAAAGAAAATCTGAGTGTAATTTTTGTCACTTTAGTCCTGTCATTAGAAAACCCCCTACACGATACACTTTCTGCCATTTTGGTTCAAGAACTCCACCATTTACTATCACTTTTGTTCTTGAACTTTACCACTTACTATCATTTAATCCTGATTTTACTTATTTTCTTTTTGATCCTTGAACTTAACCACTTATTGCTATCTCAATGATAATTTTTCAAAAACATTAAAATGAGAACAAGTGATTAAGTTTAAGTGCTAAAATGAAAACAAATGGTTAATATCAGGGACTAAAATGAAAGTAATTCACAAAGTTTGGATACTGAAATTTATAGTAAGTGCATTATTATACTTTTCATAGACTTCTTTTTTAATTTTCATACTTCAAAATTTTAACTAACAGTGCATTATTCTTTTGGGACTAAAGTAATTGTTTACCGTAATCATTTTCTTTGTTTTCCACGATACCCGAGAGCACGACTGGTATAGTTAATATATTTGATGGAGCACATATTTCTCAGTTGAAGGGTGCCATTTAAGGTGTATTATGTAACTAAGCTTAGAAAGTTTAGATAACGAAATTCAAAAATTAATATGCATAAATTGATGTTAAATAGCAATAAAAGTTTGATTTACTTTATCATCTAAATTTTTTCTCTTACTACTTGTCAAAAAGTATCAAAAAGTAGTATATCAATTTCAGTACAAAATAATTTCGTTTTCCAGTTGAATTGAGTTTTCAAACAAGCCAAGATATTGCTAGAAAAGGAGTTTAAAAAATGGGGGTTCCAATTCATGCTTTATAAAATTAAACTTACTTATCTGGAATTTGAAATGTAGGATACAAATCACGTAAAGTCCTAGCAAGCTCAGAGTAGTGTATGACTCTCTCGGACAAACAGTATCTTCCACTGGCCGAAGCGATCTCATAAGCCAGAATATGAGCGTTGGCAACATCTTTCACGTTGACCCACCCAAAAGATCTATTTAGAAATGGTTTACCTGCATTAAATAAGCTAAAGAGTTAGTACTTGTTTGGAAAATATATTAATTCAATTCTCCCAGTGAATATTTTGGTTATTGGATTTTAAAATAACTGGTCACTGGTTTTATTAAAATGAACGGTTAATTACTCATGAGTAAATGACAAAGTTGGAACAATCAAATATGATAAATTCGTAAGTGTTTCAAATTCGTTCGGATTTTTAACTCTCTTTTTTTTCATGAGAATGGGTGAAAAGGTAAAATAATGAATTGTTGAACTGTATCGGTATACAAAATACAAAGATTCACTCATGTATCGTATCTCTAAGATAGAGTCAATTAGAGTCAATTAAGATCCGTGTAGTGATATGTATCAGTAAATAGTAAAACTCAATACTATCGTAAGATATGAACCAAACAATGACATTAGATAAAAAGAAAAAAAGATTGCATACTAAGATGGATGGGTTGAGGAGAAAGACTTTCAAAGGAAAGCACTCTTGCCTCCAATGCAAGAAAACTACTCCAGAGACGTAAACATCACATCTTAATTAGCATATATTAATCTTAATAGTTTCATTTCCATTTTCTTTCTTGAAAACAAAAAAGAAAAAAGATTGGATGGTACTTAAAAGGTCCAGTCTTTTGTGCTTATTTTGTTTCAACAATGTGATAGTTACTCCCCTATACGACAAATAATAAAAACAGTTTCCCAGTTTAAAACTTTTGTGGAAGCACTAAACAGTATAATTACACTGTTGTTAAATATAAATACGAAAAGATAACGAAATCTTACTACAGAGTTAAAGTTAGCGTCTGGCAAACTTTTTATTTATCTGTTTTCTCACCAAATATTAATATTAAACACCATACATATGATAAACCAACAACTCAATGATAATAAAAGTAAATATATCGGTCCAAAGTTTATTTTGTCAGGGTTTATTTTATTAGTTCAAAACATTACTTATATCAATAGACTACATCATTCTCAAATTTATCCCAAGAAAATTCAGTTCTCTGAAAATTAAATTCATAAAAACTTAGGCAATATATATTCTTAACGGAAACAAAAACTGATATTAAAACAATCTTCTAAGAATCAAAATATTAATCTATTGCAATGATTAACTTTAGGGCACAATACTCCCTTCAAAGGAATGCAACTTGTTCTGAAGTCGCACTTATTTTATTGCAATGTAGTGTATTTGGCTTAAGCATATTGCATGTTTTACTAAACTAATCCTGACTCAAGCTTTATCAATGAAATAGGATGCTTATCTATCTTTCTTGAGGGTGACAAAACATGAGTTCCGAAGTGGATCTATTTATCTTATAGTAGATGAACATGGGTTATTTTAAGCTTAATGTATCCTAATTTCTAACCTTGACCAAATTGAACGCCGGCACCCATAATATCACGATGAGCAAGTCCCCAATAATTCTAACCCTTCGTCCCCACAAACAAAATACCCTGCCTCCAAGTTTGTTTGTTTATTTTCGGCGAGATAAAGGAAATCTTGAAAGGAATCAATCCATATTTGACCCTCTTATAAAACAGCATCAAACGCACACAAACCCCAAGGGTACAAAACCTAGCGATCCTCCAAGCTACAGCAGTAGTAATGCATTAGAAGATTCAATGATCATTAGGTACCTTAATCTTATCTAATAACATAAAACACCGAATAAAAGCATAAAACACATTTGATAATATTTAGTGTGTCTCGTGAACATTTATAGACATTAAACAGTAGAAATTAGTCAAGGTAGAACATATTCAGAGCTAATAAGTAGGGAGGCATGAAAATATGTCATTAACTCGTTATGATTTAAATGCAACATTTTCATTCCTCAAACATAAAGTTTAACTAAGAATTGTAGTTATTATATTATTAATTCGTTATAATATTTGCCTTTGCATATTTTCTGTTTCCTTTTTCCTATTTTAGTTCGAACACGTGTACGTCAGAATTCTAAATGCAGGAAAAGGAGATAATAGAATTTTCATACAGCATAGCTTCAAGAGTAAATACAAATTACCGTTTATTAGGTTTAAAATTGGCTCAACGCTTTCATTAATCTCTGCTTGTAAGAGAGGTCCTGCTACCATTGTTGGGTTAATAACAATCATGTCAATGTTGTTTTCATTTACAAATTTCCAGGCAGCTTCCTCGGCCAAGGTCTTTGAAAGCGTGTACCAGAACTGAAGACAAAAAATAGAAAATGCACGAAAATATGAAAGCATGGTAACACACTCTAGAAGACAATTTACAGAATATTGGAACAAATATATTCGAGATTGACTTGCAAGTTAACAGCTATTATCTACTGAGTACAAGATTGACAGTACTAAACACTTGTTGAATAATGTTAAAACTTGAAACAGTTTAATGGCTCATCTCTTCCACTACTGTAGCACATGCACTAGTACTACTGGTGATGCCAAAGTGGAGTCAGTTACTGCAGCAGTGGTTGTGTCGGAAAAACGGTTTCTCATTATTCACAGAGGAACAATTGCTCTTAAATAGAATACAAAGAATTAATAACAGAAAATCCTAAGTTATGATTGATATAATCTATCTCTACAATTCAGGATCCTGTACAATAAGTATAAAATACATTGTGAGCATATTAAACTTCCTAATTATGGAATGTCATTAAATCTCCTGATTATGTAACTAAAACTGTACAATTGTCAGCATATAAACTTCCTTAATACAAATCAATAACTCGTGTTATTCACATGTAGAGGTAAGACATAAATTTTGTTTACAGAAAAACAAATGTCACTCAGTTCCCAACAAACTACATCAAAATCATATATTCCACCTTTACGAGCTTCAGGATTTCATTTCGACTAAATTTTAGCAAAATAACACAAACCTCTGATTCCCTACAGAAATCTGGATCTGAAAACCATGTCTCATCAACAACTACTTCAGGAGTTTTTGGTTTTCCAGTAAATGCAACTGCAGAAATAGAAGAAGTTAAGACAACACGCTTCACAGATGGCGATTTTGCACATGATTTGAGAACATTAAGAGTTCCCTTCACTGCAGGATCAATCAATTCAGCCTGACACAGGAAAACAAAGGTCAAAATAAAGGAAACAAGAAGAACAACTCTTCAGCATAATATTTCCTTCCAAGAGGAAATGCCGAAGGATATCTGTCAGTCAATTATCACATGCAATAAATCTATCCTCCAATCTACCATACTAAAAAAAATGATTTAATTAAATTTTTTACGAATGTTTCAGAAACCTAACAAGCATTGAATTGTTTTTGGAATAGTACTAGTACCTGTGGATTGTTGACCACGAAACGTACAGGTGAAGCAGTATGAAAAACAGCGTGGCAACCTTCGACAACGGAATCGAACGAACCTTCTTCTAACAAATCCGCTTTAAACAGATGCAGCCTCTCTTTTGCTCCCTCAAGGTTAGCCAAGTGCGACACCTTTTTCGGATTACCTACATAACCATACCATTCAAATCCATTCATATTGATGCCAATAACCGATTAAGAGACACGGATTAGGGATTAGGGATTAGGGTTAGGGATTAGGAATGTGAATGAAACAGACCTTTGTCGCGAACTGTGGCTCTGACTGTGTAACCACGTTGAAGAAGGAATTTGACGATCCATGAAGCAATGAAACCAGAAGCTCCGGTCACGCACACTACCTTACCTCTCGTCTCGTTCATCACTCCAACCTACTCTCTCACTTCCTTACAGCCCTCTGGATTTGAAAACCATGTCTCATCAGCTACTACTTGAGGACTTTTAGGTCTTTCATTATATACCACTGAAGCTGTAGAAGTGAAGAAAACCCGTTTCACATATGCTAATTTTGCATAGGATAACCATGCTTCAGAACGACAACATTTTAACATATGGGATTGGGATTATTCATGATTATTATTATTTATCGTGGAATAATTTTGGAATAATAATAAATATATAAATAATGTTAAAATATTATTAAAAAAAAATATTATTAAAGTATTATTATTTTTTTATATATTGTTTGCCAACAATGTAACAAAAAAGGAAAACAAAAATAAATTGAAATATAAGATTTTTTTTCATAAATTGGTAATAAAGTAATTAATTATTGCTCTAATTTCAAGTGACATCCTTGAATCCCTGTGTTGTACGTTTTAGAAACTAGGGTTCTATATTACTAATTTTAATGTATGTTGATGATATTTTGGTCACGCGAAACAATGCCACCAACAAACTCTAGCCAAAGCCAAGATGCTAAATCGCAACCATCACCAATGATTTCTTCTTCAAAGCTTACTGCTCATGCTTCAATAACCTTTTTGGATCCTACTCTGTCTAGACAAATCATCGGAGCTCTCCAATGTTTTACGTTCACCAAGCCTCATATCACCTTTTCTGTTAATAAGAGATGCTAGTTCATGCATAATCCGCAAATGCATCATTGACAAGTTGTCAAAAGAAGGTTAAACTCATTTAGTCAGTTTTTCTCAATTAGATTTTCATTTTATTGTACTTTTCAATTTAATCTTAAAAAATGAAAATTTAAGTCAATTAAACTTCGTTAAAATAACGGAGTTAAATATTTGATGAGCTGGAACTTTGTCGTAGTCTTTTTTTGAAACGTGGCATTCTTATGTCTTTATGCGTGGAATATATAATTAAAAAAAATCTTATTAAAATATCCAAAAATGAACTTTCCCTTGTAGTGTCGATTTCTGATTAAGTAACTCAGACATATGCAACAAAAAGAGAACGACGTAATGGTAACTTCTCTAGTTCCAAGAATCAAGATATCCCTCTTGTTATGTTCATCAAGCACCACTAACCTCTCTCCACGAATCCCCTTTGCAAACCTCAACCGAAAATTACTGGTCATATCGAACCCTTTCCCTAGACACTCTAATGTCACCATCTCAACATTCTGGGAGAGGCTTGGAACAAGTGGAGTGCGTCTCTGGGTTTGCTGAATTTAGGGTTGTTGGATCGGGAATGGGATCAGAAGTGAACCCTAAATTAGTTTCTTGATACACTATTCACGCAACTTAGATTTTATTTCCCCCAAATCTGAGTTCCTCTCTTGTGGACAATAAGTTATCCTCCTCTCCTGGCGAGTGAATGTTGTAGTGGCGGGTTTCGAGTTACGATTTAGGGTTTCCTTTTGTCTTTGCTATTCACGATTGTGATGCTTGATGGTTACGAAATGAAAATTTTGGGGTTTAGGGTTTCCAGAATTGGGAATTTAGGTTTTGTTATTATCTTAAAATTTAGATTTTTGGTTTGGAAATTCTTTTTGGGAGTTCTGTTCTTGTTTCTCAAATTATGTTTAAGGTTCGAATTCTGGTTTGAGAAATCTTGTTTTTTGATCTGGTTGCGTTTTTGTTTGGGGATTGGGATTGTTTGTGGTGGTTTCTACTTTTAAAGTGGCCTGCAATGGCGAACATCGGGTTAGACTCGTTTTAGACTTGATAACAGTAACTTCGGATTCCTTGCTACTATGAAGAGGAGTCAGACTTAACGACACTGACTTAAAAATTGTCAAATTCTACATATAAAATTATATGAATGACATGTTTCAAGGTCACGTCAACCTACCAACTTATTACAAACTTAATTCGTTAAGTCAATTTAACTACCTGAGCTTAATTGTAAAACTAAATTGGAGAATTAGATAAAACGAGCATCTAACAGAAAAAAAAACCATAGGGCTACTAAAGGGTTTAACATTAAAAGAATGCTGCAATATATAGAAAGCATTCAATTTCATGGCATTTGTTTTTCTCCGTCATCTAACATCTCCTTACAAGCTTTTTAGTGACTATGACTGGAGTTTCGATCCCCCCAACGTCAAATCAATATCATTTGTATTTATTTTGACAACAACATTGTTTTTATGTTTTTTTTATGTCACTAATTATTGATCATGGTTGTCATTGTTGTGAACTGTGAAGAGTTCAAATTTGTTACCTCCACCATAGTACAAAGTTTGATGATTTTTCATCCTTCCACCGTTATTGCTATCCCTATCGCTATTGCCCCTTGCCTTTTTAGCATGTCAAGGAACCCAATATTTAGTTGTTATATTTGAATTTTTTTATCATAGCATATGTTTGATGATTTACAAAAATTTAAAGGATCATTTTATTTTTATGATATTTTGGTGTGATGATTTATACATTATTATTAATGGTGAAGATTCCTTATATGCTTACTCCTAAATATTTTTTACATATAACATAAATTAGTACATAAATAAAAATATTTACTTTTAATTTTAGTATATTTGATATATTTTTCATCCTTGAATTTTTAAAAACCTAAACAATTTCTTTTTGCACTTCTAAAATTTTTGTTTAAGATCACTACTTATTAGGATGTCTTCTATCTGTATGACCATTATTTTATACAAAATTTAAAAAGTTTGTACGAGACTTTTTATTTCTAAATAAGCATTGATATGTGTAGACTATATTTACCTAAATATAAGATTTAGTTAATTGTCGGTTTGTATTTATTTTGCTAATTTTATTTAAAAGAAATACTGTATAGATGCACACATTGAATAAATCTTAGTTTTCATTTCAGATTTAGTAAAAATATTAAACATTAATCATTTTATACTAAATCTTGAATTGTCCGATTATAATTTTTTTTGAAAATTACGGTAATACATGTGTATTAAGTATAATCTTAAAATTAGAGTAATTTCAATTCAAACCATTAATTTTATTCTTCATATACTTTGAAGATCAATGTAAAATTTTGTCAAAATTTTATCAAATTTAAGATAATAGATTTATTTTGCATGTGTTAACGAGTCAAGAAAAACATTAACTTAAATGGATAGGATCCCACCTTCAATTGAAAAAAAAATGAGGATTGTATTGCATTAGTTATAATAATGGAGTTGCATTATTGGATCAAAATTGAATGAATGCATATCAAATTAAGAATAATGAAAAAGGAGTTTATGACTAATTGCAATGTGTTTGGTAAAACGAATAACCTATGAAGGGGACATTTTATTGTCCATGTGTTTTATTGAGAAATTTCAATGAATCTAAGTCTCACATTGAGTAAAGATGAAAAAATTGAATGGAAAAATTCTTTATAAATTTGTTGCCTTTTTTTTTCTGTTAAAGATGATGTCAATCATTTATTTAGATTGGACTCATATCTAATTAGTATTAGCGTATCTCCTTAGTGAATCATCTTTCAAAATTTTAATCGTGTTTGTTGTTTAAAATAAATGTGTTAGAAATTTAATAACATATGTACTTACCTATTTATCTTTATCTTTGTATTATCAAGAACTATTCAACATGAATATGACACAATCAAATATTGGATATTTAAACTATATTGACAAGAAAAAAACGTTTAAGAATAAATGAATGATCATTGATAAAAAGATGATATATAACGCCGTTAATCTATATTTTTTTAGATAAATAAAGATAGTTATTAGATTTATTATTGTTTAAGTAATTTAAGTTAAACAAATAATTATTATTTTAATATAAATAGAATATATAGATTGATATAGCTTTTTTATTTCTTTTAATCAGATTTTGGATTTAAGTCAAAATGAACGTTTTTTTTAATTCTAAAGCTTACGTTGATTAATACAATATTTCATAAATTTACGTCAATGAATATCACACCAAACATAAATTTACTTATAGTTAAACTACATCCGTCCTAAAAATTAGGATTAAAATACAATACTTTTGTTAAAGCTCATAATCGGCAATGTTTATAACATAAGAAAAACTCATTTTTTATATTTGTTTACGTGAATTCATTGTAAACGAATTTTGTTTATGAAACTCTACAACAGTCGTTCGTTTATTATCATTTTCTCATTTATATATTTTTATTTGAAAACAATTAATATTTAGTATATTAATAAGTTTTTCCATCTTATTTTTCAGTACAATATATTAGTGATGAGATATTGTTAGGTAGTTTTGTCAAAATGGATTGAAAAAATTATAATTGTCTTTTTTATAAAATTTATATATATTCATCTTCAAAATTGTTTCTGTGTAAGCATTTGTTTTTCACATAGGTTTTAATCTGTCAACACTTTCTTATTCAAAACAAAAATATATTCTTATAGAAAATTCCTTTTATTTTTGTTTTTCACATAGGTTTTAATATTGTTACATTTTTAACTTGTTGATTATGATTGTGTCTAAATATCATGTCATGTCATGATGTTATTATATTCAAAGAAAAATGTCTAAAAACTCAATATAGTCTGGAAATTATAAGATTTTTTTAGAATTAAAAATATTCATAGAATACCATAATACTTTCTATAGAAAATTTTTTATTTTTAATTTCAATTGAGTATACCCGTTTTTTTTTTGGTTCAGCTTTGAATGAATTTAGTTGAGCTTCCAAATTAACCAAAATTAATTAATTCACATATTTGGTATACTAAAAAGTTTTTGTATCTTATTTTTTAATGATATATTAGTGATGAGAAATTGTCAGGATATTCATTTAATAATTTGATCCAAGCAGCAGGGCAACGCGTATTTAACGCATATAAGACAAAGGTAATTTGAATATCTTGTAATGAAATAAATGTAAAGATAATGATATTTTGATAACATTTTTTTTTACAATATTTTTATACTGTTTACGTCGGTCTATATTAGTGTTTATAACTATTATTATTAATTTTGAAATAATTTTGCACCAATCACAGAATGACACGTAAACAGTGTTAAAATGTTGTCAAAAAAATGTTGTTAAAATATCATTATCCTAAGGTGCCACCCTCCTCACGTTAAGCACTTCAAAAGTAGTCATTGTTGACGCAAAGTCAATGGAACAATGAAATATTAATAGAAAATATTTTCTTAACAATTTTTTTATAATTTTTTACCTCAATTTATGTGATTATTTATAATAAATTTAATTTAAAACTAATAAAATAGTGATACATAATTTAAATTTAAATGCATTGTTGCAAGCTACACTTTTTCTGGTGCTTAGTTTTTTCTTGATCTTAGTACTCCTCTTCCATTTATATTGCTGTAAACTCTGATATAAATGGAATAAAAAAACTATTGGAACAAAAAACACATTATTTTTATTTATTGAACATTCATATATAATAATAACAAAAATAATGTAAAAATTGTTTGTAGAAAACCCTAACTCAGAAAAATAACGCAATACAAGTACTTATATGCGTAAAAAAAATTGAAACTGGAAGAGAAAATTCTTATTCGATCAGAGTTGAAATTAAGAAAAGGTTTGGTTGAGTATATAAATGGAATTGTTTTATAGAATGACAGTTATATATAAACAAATAATCATACAAATTTTGTAAAAATTCAATAAACAAAAATAATTCATTAAAATTTGTATTTATTTTTCGTTTAAACTTTTAGTAAATAAATAATGATATCATGATACACTTTTACGTTTATTTGATATTCAAATAAAATATTATATCATATCACGTGTTTTGTTTTTTTTTTGTATTAAAAAAAAGGGCTAAAAGTAGTCATTGTTGAAGGAAAGTGAATGAGCAATAAACGATTATATTTCTTCTTTATATGCTATTGCCAGCTACACGCTATTGCTTTTTCGGCCACTTTTCATACTATGCATTATGCCATTGCAAGCTACACACTATTGCTTTTTATTTCTAAATAACCATTGATATGTGTAGGACTGAATTTACCTAAATATAAAGGTTAGTTAATTTTTGGCTTGTATTTATTTTGCTAATTTTATTTAAAATAAATATTTTATTGATGTATACTTCGAGTAAATCTTAGTTTTTATTAGAAGGTGGGTTTAAGCCTAACTCAATCCCACAAAACCGGCGTGTAGGGTGAGGTTTGCACCTCAACACACCCCCTTCACGCCGAGGTATAGACATCTCGTGCGTGATAGTAGAAATTGGGTAGCAGGTGGAATAGAAGAATAGTGGCTCTGATACCATATTAGAAGGTGGGTTTAAGCTTAACTCAACCCCACAAAACCGGCTTGTAGGGTGAGGTTTGCACCTAACTTATATATTTTAATTTGGCCTTATCTCTAGTCGATGTGAGACTTCCAACAGTTTTCATTTGAATTTTAGTAAAAGTGGTTAAACATTAATCATTAGTCTTAAATTGTATGGTTAGACATTCTTTGAAAATTATTTTTCATATAATTTGTTAATACATACAAAGTAATCTAAAAATTGGAGTAATTTCAATTCAAACTGTTTAATTTTATTTTTCAGATACATATTGCTCACTTTGGATATCAGTCTGAAAATTTGTCAAAATTTGATTAAATTTAAGATATTAAATTTAATTTGCATGTGTTAATGAGTTAAGGAAAGGTTAATTTAAATAAGTATGATCTCGAATTGAATTGGAAAAAAATAAGAATCATATTGCATTATTTATTACTATAGAGTTTGTAACATATGTTATGGATTAAAATTTGATGAATGCACGTCACGTTAAGAATAATAAAAAATGAGTTGACAATGATTTGCATTGTGTTCGGTAAAATGATTAACATATCAAGGAGACATTTCATTGTCTATGTCTTCTGTTAAAAAAATTCAACTAAGTCTAAGTCTCTTCAGTAAAAATAACAAAATTAAACAATACATAAAAAAAATCTATATAAAAATATCGTTTTAAGTTTTTTTTTTTGTTAAAAATTATTTCAATATCTTATTTGAATTAAATTTGCTTTTTATTAGTATGTGTCTTCATAGTGAATTATCTTTCAAAAAAATTATCAAGTTTATTGTTTGAAATAAATTACCTATTTATTTTTTATATTATAAAAAATTACTGAATATGATACAATCAAATATTATATATTTAAACTATATTGACAACAAAAACATGTTAGAAAAAGAAATGAATGATTATTTATAGAAAATGATATATAATGTTGGTAATCGGTTTTATTTTTTTACATAGAGTATTTAGATTTATTATTTTTAAGTAATTTAAGTTAAATATATTATTTTAATATAAATAGTATGTCTCGATTGATATAGCTTTCTTATTTTTTTAATCATAGATTTTGGATTTAAGTTAAAATGAACAATTTTTTTTTTAAATTCTAAAGTTTACGTTGATTAATACACTATTTAATTTCAATTGAGTATACCCGTTTTTTTTGTTAAGTTTTGAATGAATTTAGTTGAGCTTACAAATTAACAAAAATAAATTAATTAACATATTTGGTATACTAATAAGTTTTTCTATCTTATTTTTTAATATGATATATATTAGTGATGAGAGATTGTTAGGATATATATTTAATAATTTGATCCAAGCTGCATGGCAACGTGTATTTAAAGCATATAGGACAAAGGCGGGAGTGCTGTGTTAGCAATTTGAATATGTTGTAATGTAATAAATGTAAATATCTTAAAGGAAAATAGGTAGAAAGTGCAATGCAAATAGCAGGAAGGTGCTCGCTCCTCACATTATGCACTTCAAAAGAAGTCATTGTTGACGGAAAGTGAATGGACCGACAAACTATTATATTTCTTCTTTTTATGCTACTGCCAGCTACACGCTATTGCTTTTTCTGGTGCTTTCTTTATTTATTATTGCAGACACTTTTCATAGCATGCATTATTGCAAGCTACACAGTATTGCTTTTTCTGGTGCCTTCGTAAATCTTGTTACTCTTCTTCCATCACCAACCACATACCCAGTATCACTATCTACACGCTCGTCCACCCTGTAATGGCAGACAGTGTAGTTTCCTTTGTTTTAGATCACTTAGCCCAGCTTGCCGCACGCGAAGCTAACTTGCTCTATGGCGTGGAGGACAGAGTCCAGTCCCTACAGTACGAACTTCAGATGATCAAAGAGCTCCTCAATACCACAAAGAGAAAGAAGGGAATGCAACATACTGTTGTGAACCAAATCAGAGATGTGGCCCACTTAGCTGAGGATGTCATCGACACTTTCGTAGCCAAAGTTTCCATTTACAAGAGGAGAACCCTTCTGGGGAGGATGCTCCGTGGCTTTGGCCAAGCAAGGTTGCTCCGCCACGTAGCCCACAAAATAGACAAGCTCAAAACCACTCTCAACGAGATACGCGACAACAAGGATAAATATGATGCTTTCAGAGAAGCCACTGATCAATATGCAGCAGAAGAAGAGGAGGAGAAGGAAAGGTTGCAATCACTGCACAAGCTAAGAAGAGACGTGGAGGAAGAACACGTGGTTGGCTTTGTCAAGGACTCCAAGGATGTCGTCAAGCGACTCCAGGAAGGTGGTTCGAATCGTAAAGTTGTCTCTATCGTTGGCATGGGGGGATTGGGGAAGACCACCCTTGCCCGAAAGGTCTATAATAGCAGTCAGGCGAAGCACCACTTTGATTGTTGTGCGTGGGTTTATGTCTCAAACGAGTGCAGAGTTAAGGAGCTTTTGCTTGGTCTTCTTAAGCATTTGATGCCAAATTTTCAACAACAGCGTAGCGGCAATAAGAAGGGTAAGAAAAGCGTCGCAGACGTTAACAACCTGAGTGAGGAGCAGCTGAAGAAACAGGTGTTGAAATGCTTGGAGAAAAAAAGGTATCTTGTGGTGATAGATGACTTGTGGAAAAGGCGGGATTGGGATGAGGTGCAAGATGCTTTTCCGGACAACAACAGAGGCAGCAGAATATTGATAACTAGTCGTTTGAAAGAGGTGGCCTTGCATGCTGGTGATGATGTTCCTCACTATCTTCGGTTCTTGAGTAAAAAAGAAAGTTGGAAGTTGTTTTGCAGGAAAGTGTTTAAGGGTGAAAACTGCCCTTCTGATTTGGAGACCTTAGGAAAGCAGATGGTTCAAAGTTGTCGTGGTTTGCCGCTCTCCGTCATTGTTTTAGCAGGACTGCTAGCCAAGAAAGAAAAATCACAGAGAGAATGGTCTAAAGTGGTAGGTCATGTTAATTGGTATCTGACTCGAGATGAGACCCAAGTGAAGGATATAGTTCTCAAACTCAGCTACGAAAACTTGCCAAGAGCATTAAAACCATGTTTTCTCTATCTTGGGTTATTTCCTGAAGATTTTGAAATACCTGTTATGCCGTTATTGAAAAAATGGGTTGCGGAGGGTTTTATACAAGATACAGGAAATAGAGACCCAGATGATGTTGCAGAAGACTACTTGTACGAGCTCATGGATCGTAGTTTGGTCCAGGCAGGGGTGAAGTTGAATGGACGTTTGGCGAAGTGTCAGGTTCATGATCTTCTTCGAGATCTTTGCATATCAGAGAGCAAAGAGGAGAAAGTGTTTGAAGTTTGCACAGACAATAACATTCTAATCCCTACCAAACCTCGCAGACTGTCCATTCACAATAAGATGGGTCACTATATTTCTTCAAGCAACAATGACCATTCATGTATTCGTTCCTTGTTTTTCTTTGGGCCATATTATAAAGTCGGTGGGAGAGAGTGGAAATGGCTTTTGGACGAGTGCAAATTGGTTCGAGTGTTAGAGTTTGGATCTAACTGTTGCCATAAGATCCCTTCCAATTTAGAGAACTTCATCCACTTAAGGTACTTAAGAGTAGAAATTTCAACAGAGCCATTTGTTCCAGATTCAATACTTAACCTTTGGAATCTACAAACCATTCACCTGAGTTTTTATCCCATTCGCACTCCAATTTCTTTCCCTGTCCAAATATGGAAACTCAAACATTTAAGGCATTTGAGTGTAGTAGGATCTATGGAATTGCGAGGAAGATGTTCAGAATTAGATGAGAAGATGTGGAATCTTCAAACCATCTCTGGTCTTAAGATCAATAAGCAAGCAACATCTCTAATAAAGAAAGGAACATTTCCCAATATTAAGAGGATGGAGTTGTACGTTAAAGATTACCAAGGTGAATTACCTAATTTATTACAAAACTTAGCACCATTGAAGCATTTGAATAAATTGGTGATTTTGACATCAAAGGAATTTCTCTCGGAACAAGTGACTGACATCTTACAAAATTTAGAAACAAATAATGGAGTTAAAGTTCATGTCGACGATTTATTTTAAACATTTATTAGTGTGAGATTTATTACAGTAAATAGTTGGTTATTTATTTTATAAATGTATGTTACGTGTGAAATATTAGTAATATTTTGATTTTTTGAATTTAAATAATAATTAACTATATCTATATCTTTTAAATACTGAAAGGTTTTCTAAAAATTAATTTAAATAAATATTTTTTAACAGAATAGATCCGTATATTCATTTTCATTTTCCACATACTCATTTTTATTTGCATTTTTATATTTAATAAGTATATTTCATCATTCTCAAGTAATGTCACGACTATGTCAATTTATTTACTATTCTACACATTAATTACTTTTTTTTATAAATATAAAAATAAAATAAACATAATATTATTAATGATTTGATGGATGCAAAAAAAATATTCATCATCAAATATTACAAATATATATAATTACATAAATATTAAATCAAAATAACAAATAATAATTGAACAAAAATAAAAATGATAAATAAGTAAAAATAATAAAATGTTAATTTAATGAGATTGAAAATTGTATTTTATTTGAACAAAATCATTAAAAAAAAGGTAACTAAAGTTGTGATAAAATAATCAAATTTTTATCTTAAAAGTTATTTATTCAATGAACTTGAAGTTTTTAAAATGTCATAAAAAAGTAAGTTTTTAAAATACTAAAAAAAATGAAGATAAATAAAAATTATCTAACTAAAATTTTAAGAAGAAAAAGTATTTTAAACATTTCGGTTTATTTTGAGTTACAAATAAAAAATGAGTATTTTAGAATTTAAAACAAAAACAAATATAAAAATGAAAACAAAATAAATACATGCATATCTGTATAATTAATTTTAAATATTAAATACAATTTATATTTATACTGGATATGTAGAATTCTCTATAAAAACTATAACAAGTTCAATGAAAAAGTTTATTTGTCATTCTTCACCTAAGCATAGTCTACAAATTATAAACGGGAGGACTTTCGTTATGAGGATATTTTTTTAATTTGTTTTTACTATGATTATATATACAATTCTATTTTACCTTTTTCATCACTATATATTTGCTTTCCGATTAGTTATAAATTAATTTAGATAAAAGTTTCTATTTTCGGTTCCAGTTATTTGGTTGAAGTGGTTTACCTTTTTATTACATTAAAGAAAAATATCCTTTTAACAATTTTTTTTAATAATCTTTGCAGACATGACGATTTATGATTGGTTAGTTTCAAATATTTTTTTCAAACAAATTCAAACAAACCAATCAAATAATGATATGTGACCCATTGTCAAAAGGTTGCTAAAATTAGTTGTTAAAATATCATGATCGATACAAATATTAAAAAACTAATTATTACATATTTTTTATATTTAATGTAGGATCATGTAATACTTAGTTTTCTAATATTTCTATATCACACTACTCATTCTATTAGTTTAATGATAAATTTTAAAATATTAAAACTTGTAAATAATATTTATTCAGATTAAAATATTCTTTAACTATTACATTAATTAACATAATAAAATATTATGTCTACTTAAAAATATTATATAGTCGGATAACGAAATCCATAGGATGTTAAGAACATGTATATGAAGAAACATCCATTTGTTATGCTTAATATATTAAAATCCTGTTTCTTCTCAAAGTAATGTAGGTGCAAACAACCTGCATTACTGTATTCAATGGAAAAAAAACTCATTAACATGTTTAAACTAAAACGTCAACATGGAACATGTAGAAAAGAAAATCGAAGGAATCGATATGAGAAGTAATTCATAAATAATAAACTTAGTTAAATTTTAAATTTTTTATTAAAATTGGATATTTTTAATTAAGTCTTCATTAGTTTTTATATTGAGTACTCAAAATTTTCATATTTTTAAATTGAGTTTATGTTGTGTAGCTCTTAGCTTGGACTATCATATTGATGGGTTTGGGTTTGTATCCACATTAAAAGCATATGAAATTTTGTTATTATTATAAAATATTATTGTTATTAATATAAAATGATAAGTGACTTTCATTATTTTTTGTTAAAAATATATTAATAATAAATTATATAATTAATTATAAGAATAATAAGAAATATATGCATACGTACTTAATTAATTTTAAAAAAATTAAATACTATTTATATTTATATTGAATAAATGTCAGAATTCTTTATAAAAATTGTACTATGCCCTGATGACCAATCGGCTAAAGAGAATTTGGAGCCAAAACAGACATCTGATAGACTATCAATCAGACACTAATCAGAAAAGATAAATATCATTAATGGTTAATTAATATATTTAATGGTCATATTAAATACAAATATACACTATGATTGACAGACCATATTGTACGAGAATATATTAATGGACAATTAACAAGTATTAATAGGTCAATGGACTTGACTGTCTATAAATATATAATTGATGCACAAGTGCTATAAATATAAATTGATGTTCAAGTACAATCATTTTTTTCTATCATAATAAAATAGTGATATTTCTTTATGTAATATATCCGACTTGAGCGTCGAAGTGTGTTCTGAAGGTTAATAACTTATCGAAGTTAATTTCATTCTCGGAAAGGATTGAAGTTCAAAAGAGAACATAATAAGGAATGAGGATAGACCATCATACCAATTTAACCGAAACAAAAATTATAATTAACAATTAAATAATTTATTTGTCTTTCTCCACCTAAGCATAATCTAGAAATTACAAACTAGATGACCTTTTATTCCGAAGGTATTCTTTTAATTTTTCTTTACTATGATTATATATAAAGTTCTATTTTAGCTTTCTTATCACTTTCTGCTCTTCGATATGTTATAAACTAGTTTAGACAAAAATTTATATTTTCGATTCCGGCAATGTTTATTAGCTTGTTTACTTTTTTTATTACATTAAATATAAATAATATGTAAACTCTAATATTTCTATATCACACTACTCATTTTATTAGTTTGATAATAAATTTTAAAATATTGAAAGTTATAGGTAATATTTGTTCATGTTAAAATATTGGGTTAAATATGTTTTTAGTCCCTGAACTATCAGACGATTTTGTTTTTAGTCCCTGCTCAGAACTTTGATGGTTTTTAGTCCTTATAGTTTTGAAACTCTGAGTAATAGTCCTTAAAAATGGACGGCGTTAAGTTTTTGTGGATGTGTCAAACGGCGATGCCACGTGAGCTGTGATCTCTGCCTTCACTCTCTGCCACGTGGAATGTTTAACTGTTGAACTTAGATTAAGCAGTTAATTACGTTGTTAATTGAAATTAGATATAGGGTTCAGAATTTGTGAAAAGTAAATATTTCAATTGGGGGGAAA
This sequence comes from Vigna umbellata, assembly GCF_029865625.1. Classification (NCBI taxonomy): domain Eukaryota; kingdom Viridiplantae; phylum Streptophyta; class Magnoliopsida; order Fabales; family Fabaceae; genus Vigna; species Vigna umbellata. Next base: position 45,194,003 of record NC_142173.1, read on the forward strand.
ACGTAGTTTTACTGCAAGCATTGTAGTGGAAAGCTTTGAGAGGAAGCATTGTATCTTGATTGTCCTTGCGGTGGTGGTTGCGGTGGTCGTTCCGGTGGTCGTCAAAGACAAGCGTAAAGACAAGCTTAAAGGTAAGTTAAGCTATTGTTTTTGTTTTTCGGTTATGGTTGTTCCAATTTGTGCGTAAAGCGTTGATGTGTGAATGTAGGTCTAGAAATGGTTTTCGACATTTGTTTGCATCACATGGGGAAGTTTGTTAGTAATAAGGGGTTACAGTATGTTGGAGGAGAGATACACGTGATCAAAGGAGTTGATCCGGATCGTTGGTCATATTTTGAAGCGGTTGGAATAGTTAGAGAATTTAAGTATGATGCAGAGTTCAAACTTTGGTGGAAGGGGTCCAAACAAAGGCTGATGAATAATGTCAGATTATTGAGTGATGACAGAGAAGCACTGTACTTGGCTAATTATGCAGAGGAGAATAACGAAGAGGTACAAATTTATGTTGAACATGTTCTTCCTAGTGAGGCAGTGGAAGTTCACTTTCTTAGTTGTGGTGAAGTGGCTGAGGAAGTGGAAGAGGGTGATGTTGAAAAAGGAAACATAGACACGGAGGAAGTGGTTTCCAAAGTGGATGAGATTGTACAAGAGGGTGGAATGGGTCTAGAAGAGGGTGAGGAAGACTGTGATGGTGGTAATGAACCGCAGGAGGTTGATAAGGGTGAGGAAGACTGTGATGGTGGTCATGAACAGCAAGAGGTTGAAAAGGGTGAGGAGGAAGAGTGTGATGGTGTGAGGAACAACAAGAGGTTCAAATGGGTGAGGAACAGCAAGAGGTTCAAATGGGTGAGGAAGAAGAGTTTGGTGGTGGTGAAGAGGTTCAAATGAGTGAGGAAGAAGAGTATGGTGGTGGTCATGAACAGCAAGAGGTTCAAATGAGTGAGGAAGAAGAGTGTGATGGTGATGATGAGCATGAAGACGTTGAAATGGGTGAGGAAGAAGAAGAGTGTGATGGTGATGATGAACATGAAGATGTTCAAATGGGTGAGGAAGAAGAGTTTGTTTTTGGTGATGAATATGATTATCTTGGGGAAGAAGAGGAAGGGGGGAATGTTGTTGAGGGGGAAGTAGAAGCTTCAGCTGAAGAATGTATGGATGACAGTGAAGAAGACAGAATGGCTAATGAAGATGATGGGTTTGATGTTCAGAATGATAGGGTGGACCAATTTCGGAGAAACATTAATCCAGTTTTGGATAGGTGGAATAGAATGACAAAGAAGAAGAAATGTGTCCGTGGAAGAGCAATGTTGGGGAAGGTTCATTTTTACTGAATGAAGAAGTTGGAGATCATGAGATCAATGAAGAATACAACAGTGATGAATTGGATTCAAATGTAGATAGTGATGAGGATGTGAGGTCAAAGGGGAAATTTAAAAAGTTTAGAAAAGATGATATGAACAAGAACTTCAGATTTGAATTGGGGATGGAGTTCTGTTCTTTAAAGGAATTCAAAAATGCACTATTGGAGCATAGTGTATTAAATGGAAAAGAGGTTAAGTTTGTGAAGAATGACCTGAACAGAGTAAGGGCAGTTTGTAAAAACAAATGTGGTTTTCTGATTATGGCTAGCAAGGTAGGAGGGAAGGAAACATTTAGGGTGAAAACCTTGGTTGGACGACACAGTTGTGGAAGGACCTTTGGAAACAAAAGTGCAAGTGTGAACTGGATTGCACAAGTATTAGTAGATAGGTTTGTAAATGTGGCTAACATGACTGCCAACCAAATAATTGATGACATTAAGAAGTCATTCAGTGTTGGAATCACTGCTTGGAAAGCTGGAAAGGCAAAGCAAATTGCCTTGGATTCTTTGGTTGGTGATGGAGAGCGACAATATGCTCGTGTATATGATTATGTGGGTGAATTGCTAAGAGTGAAGGCTGGAACATTTAAAATTAAAGTCAATCAACCCCAACCAAGTTTGCCTCCAAGATTTGGCTCATTCTATATGTGTTTGGAGGGCTGTAAGCAAGGCTTTTTAGGAAGTTGCAGGCCCTTCATAGGGGTAGATGGTTGTCATCTGAAGACAACATATGGGGGTCAGCTGTTGGTGGCAGTGGGCAGAGACCCGAATGACCAATACTTCCCACTAGCTTTTGCTGTGGTTGAAAATGAATGCAAAGAGAGTTGGAGATGGTTTTTGACACTACTACTGGAAGATATTGGAGGAATTGATTGTCAACGTTGGGTTTTCATCTCTGATCAACAAAAGGTATCTTCATTTTAATATTTCCCTATTTTTATACAGTAGCAACTGGAATACTTAGTCTTGACCAAGACGTTTTCTGAATTGCAGGGACTAATCACAAAGTTTTATGATTTGCAGGGACTAATGACAGTTTTTGATGAGATCTTGGAAGGAGTGGAACATAGATTGTGCTTAAGGCACTTGTACAACAATTACAAGAAGAAGTTTGGTGGAGGAGTGCTTATTAGAGATCTTATGATGGGGGCTGCAAAGGCCACATTCAAGCAGGATTGGGAAAAGAAAATGGGTGAGTTGTCCAATGTTAACACTGATGCTTACAAGTGGTTGCTATCTATTCCAACTAATCGTTGGTGTAAACATGCATTTAGTAGTTATCCTAGATGCGATGTCTTGTTAAATAATTTGTCTGAGTCATTTAATAGTACAATTTTACTAGCTAGAGACAAACCTATCATAACTATGATGGAATGGATTAGAACTTACATTATGAGGAGGTTTGCAACACTTAGAGAAAAAGCTAAGACATATACAGGGGTTGTGATGCCTAAACCACGAAATAGGCTTGCTGGGGAAGTTGAGAAGAGTGGAAATTGGATTCCAACTTGGGCAGGGGGAGCAAAATTTGAAATCACTCACGGGTTTACTATGGATAAATTTGTAGTTGACCTTAGTAACCATTCATGTAGTTGTTACCTTTGGGATTTGGTAGGAATTCCTTGTAGGCACGCTGTGGCTGCCATCAATTACAAACAAGAAACCCTGAAGACTATGTACATCCTTATTACAAGAGAGAGGCTTATGACACTTGTTATGGCCCTGAGATTGTTCCAATCAATGGACAACAACTGTGGTCTACTTCTGAATTTCCTTCCCTACTGCCTCCAATTTATAAAACACCCCCTGGGAGGCCTAAAAAACTAAGAAGAAGGGAGGCTGATGAATATGTCACTCATACAAAATTATCAAAGACGAATCTTCTTATGAAGTGTAGCAGCTGCAATGAATTTGGTCATAATGTAAGAACATGTAAAAGGGCAAACAAAAAGGTACAAAATCAATCTTTTACTGGTTCACTTATTTACACATTCAAACTTATTTACAATCTTACAATTGCAATGTTGCTTACTTCCATTTACAGAACACAAGGGCCACTTCCAGTACAGGAGGATTTGGCAGCAGAAGGGCCACTTCCAGTGCAGGAGGTTCTGAAGGAGCTGCATCAAGGTCAGAAGGAGCTGCATCAAGGGGAAGAACAACTGGCAGTGAAGCAGGAGCTGCATCAAGTCACCAAGGAGGAGGAACATCCTCAAGGGGAAGAAGAAGTGCCAGTGGAGCAGGACCTGCATTAGGGCACGAAGCTGGAAGAAGAACATCCTCAAGACTGGCTGCACAACATCTAGGGTCCCAAGCTAGTACCAATTGAAGATGCCTTTGTTCCAACCCTTTATTGTATTGAATTTTGTAATTGAAAGTGACCCACTAAGGGAACAATTATAGTACTGGCTACAGTGGTTGGTGTGGTTGCTTTTAATATTTTTTTAGTGGAAAGGGACCACTAAACTTATGTTATTTAATAGTATGTGACCACTTCATTTTCAAAGGGACCACTAAACTTTGAGTTGTATTCCATCTTTGCACAATGGCAAGTTAACTTTATTTATTCCAAGTCCACATTTACAGTGCTTTCTTATTCTGTGAACTGTTTTCTTTATCAACATAAATGAATACACCAGTAACAGTATCAGTCCAATGTTAAAGGGAAAACAAACAACAACATAAACAATTTCCAGACAATCCTCATTTTATTCAACACCATAATTCTTAGTTACAATTCATCTTTAACAAAAACATAATACAAAAGAAAACCCATGACAAGATAAACAACAACAACATCATTTTTCCAACTTTCTTCTCTTCTTCTAACTTCCTTTTCAACTTGTCGTTCTTCTTCCTTAGCTCCAATACGAGTTTTTCATTTTCCAAACACATTTCAAGTTCTTCACGTTTTCTTTCAAAGCTTCCTTCAGTTTCAGAAACTCCATCATCATGCCATTCAAAGTAATTACAACTTGAATTACTCTGCAATCAAAACAACACAGGATGAATTCAAAATTCAGCAAATGAAATGAAATATTTAATCACTTACTGCCCAATTTCTACATCTATAAAACAATCTTCCTTTGTTCTTCACAGTAGTTGCCTTCAAAACCAACAATGCTTCACCACAACCACACAATTTAGAAGGTACCCGTGAAGATGATCCACAGCTTTGCGACTTAGACGAACCAATTGACCTTCGCGTCCAACCATTTCCTCCACTGTCACCTTTCATTTCACTACAACAAAACAATCCCTTCATCAGCTTTGGTGCCCACAGAAACCCTATATCCCAAATCCTCATATTTACACGAAGAACAGAAGAAGACCAAAACCAAAACATACGAACTTACCTCAACAATGTACCCAACTTCTTTCACCTTCAGATGTACCCAAGTTCTTTCTCCTCAGCTGCAGCGACGAAGAAGAACCAAACTTCTTCAAATCTCATTTATAAAACATCACGAAGTGCTTAATCTAAGTTCAACAGTTAAACATTAAACGTGGCAGAGAGTGAAGGCAGAGATCACAGCTCACGTGGCATCCCCGTTTGACACATCCACAAAAACTTAACGCCGTCCATTTTTAAGGACTATTACTCAGAGTTTCAAAACTATAAGGACTAAAAACCATCAAAGTTCTGAGCAGGGACTAAAAACAAAATCGTCTGATAGTTCAGGGACTAAAAACATATTTAACCCTAAAATATTTGAAGATTTTTTAAACTCATTGACAAGTGAATATCCACATATATTCAATAAAAAATATTTATAAATTTGTAACTTAAAATCTAAATACAACTAAAAAATATAAATTAAATTATATATAAATTAATTTTTATTTTTATCTTTTTCGAATAACAGATATTAACAATTATAAATAATATGATACTAATATCCGATCTTTTTATAAATAAATATTAGAATATCCACTAATAAATACGCACAAATAGTCACTACAAATTTCACAATCACTTTTATCATTGTAAGATGTTAGAATGACATGTTGTCATTATCACCTACACTAATAACATTGATAATAATCATCCTTAATGACATGAATATCATTAACAAATATGATAATTTAATAATCTAACAAGTTTTTATTGTTTTATTGTTATTTTATGATTAATTATCAATTTATATTTTTAAACATGTAAAGAAAGTAAAAAAGATGACTCGATAGTCAAAATAAACAAGATGAGGAGGCTAAATATAAACTTTTTAATCGATCAACATAAAAATGCATAATAACAATTCAATTAAAAATAACTAAATTTATTAAAACCTTAACTAAACCCTAAATATATATATATATATATATATATATATATATATATATATATATATATATATATATATATATATATATATATATATATATATATATACACACACACACACACTAAGTTTGTAATGTGAACTGGGTACACTCGTAAATTTTTATTGATAACGGGGTCTTCATCCTTCCCAATTAAAAAATGGGGAAGAAGCCAAAATTACTGATATATAGTTATCGATAAGCAAAGTAGGACTAGAAATTTAAGTAGCTAAATATAGAAATTTGTAAATTTTAATGATTTTTTTTTTTTACTTTCTTCTTAAAATTTGTTAAATATCATTTTACTTTATTGTATTCTTAAAACAATTTAGACTTAAAAAATATATTTCATGTCTTTGAAATACAATGCAAAAGGATCAGTAAAGGACTTTTTTATATAGAAAAGAAGAAGTAACTGGAACGTAACGAAGAGTTCATTGACTCCATAGTTAAACATTAAATTTCTAATGAACGAACGATATTAAAAGAGATATTGAATAAAGGAAAAAAAGGAAGAAAATATGGGATTAGAGAAGAGAAGAAAAGAAGGAGTAGCTAAATATATGTTACAAATTGAGCATTTACTATGTTACGTTTAACAAGTAATTACTAAGATCATAGGTGAAATTTTAATACACGACATAATTAATTATGATTATTATTTTTTCTTTTTATTATAATCAGCGAAAATATAGATACAGTAATACTATATTCACATTTTTCATTCCGCTATTCCATTTAACAAATTTAAATTTAATATCTATTTATGGTAGTTTTAATTTCAAATATATAAAATAAAATATATTTTTCTATTGTATCCACAGCCATATACATCCATATCTTTGATATATTATTTTAATTTATAACAGTGAAATATACATTTAGTTGTAATAATAATATAAAAGAAAGTAAATTATAACATGTCTAAAGTTACTTTAGAGATAAATTATCTTTCTTTTTCTACCCATTCAATTTTTTTTCGGACGACGTAAATTTAACAAAAAAAAAAATTATACCTATTTTACATTATTTTTTATTATATTTTACTTTTTCTTTTTATAAATATAAAAATGTATACTTTTATATCTATTTTACTTCTATATAATAATCGTAACTGTACCCTAAGGTTGGACCGCGTACGATGTGACATCGGACAATTTTATCAAATGCGAAGGTACCAACCGGGCACGATGAGATCAGACCGTTTAGCTCTAGCTCAATGACCAGCTTCCCCACATTAAGGATTAAAGTAAATATTCATTAAGGATGATGAGTCGAGATTAGGCCAAAATTAAGGTTTTGTTGATCTTAAGCTAATCTCAAAAATTATAAATAAATATCAAAGGTAAGATGTACGTGATCCCATTTTATTGTGCATTTAATATTTTTGCTTTGATCCATATGGACTATTTGCTAACTTAAGCATCAAAGAGCCTTTGAGAGATACTCTTCCAAATGGTTAAAGAGGAAATTATGAAGGAGTTGACAGTTACTTGACCCTACACCCGAAACAGTAATGTTATAATAATCTCAAAGTTGAGTTTGATGCATTATGTGGTATGGTAACCATATCAGGTTCACATGTTATTGCTATAAATGAATTTTTTAAAAGGTTTAATTGCTTTTTTATCATTAATTTCGCTAAAATGTGTCAAATTTGTCTCAAGAAACATTCAAACAATCTCTGATCTTCCTATAAATAAGTAGAGAGTTAGAATTTTAAAAAAAAAAAGATTCAAAAAATTTTAAAGAAAGAAGTATTAAAAATAAAACTTCTTAAACATGAAGTTTCTTATAAAATTTTATTTATATTTTTGATATTTTTAAAATAAAATAGTAAAGTATCGTTATTTAAAATATTCTATCGCGTGTAATACTTGATTTTTTTAGAGTGTTATAGTTAACACAAGTATTTCGGTTGAGTTATTCGTCTCGTACATCCAAGACAAACGTGTATTTAAAGTATACAAGACAAAGGTGAGAGTGCTCTGATAGCAATTTGAATACGATGTACTGTCATAAATGAAAATATCTTAAAGGCAAATGGGTAGAAATTGCAATGCTCATAGCAGGAAGATGCCATGGTTGACTAGTCATGGTTGACTCAAAGTCAATGGACCAATAAAGTATTATTTTTCTTCTTTTTATTGTATTGCCAGCTACACGCTATTGTTTGTCCTGGTGCATTATTTATCGAGAAAATATATTTTAACACGGTTTTTACACTCATTTCACACGTTATTTCCCACTTTCCATTTATAAAAATTGCTGTTATTTATTGCAGCCACTTTTCATAGTATGCATTATCCCATTGCAAGCTAAACAGTATCGCAACCACAAACCCATTATCCAAATCTACACGCTCGTCTACGCTGTAATGGCAGAGAGTGTAGTTTCTTTTGTTTTGGATCATTTATCCCAGCTTGCCGCACGCGAAGCTAACTTGCTCTATGGTGTGGAGGACAGAGTCCAGTCTCTCCAGTACGAACTTCAAATGATCAAAGAGCTCCTCAATACCACAAAGAGAAAGAAGGGAATGGAACATACTGTTTTGAACCAAATCAGAGATGTGGCCCACTTAGCTGAGGATGTCATCGACACCTTCGTAGCCAAAGTTTCCATTTACAAGAGGAAACCCTTCTGGGGAGGATGCTCCGTGGCTTTGGCCAAGCAAGGTTGCTCCGCCACGTAGCCCAAAAAATAGACAAGCTCAAAACCACTCTCAACGAGATACGCGACAACAAGGAAAAATATGATGCTTTCAGAGAAACCACTAATCAATCTGCAGCAGAAGAGGAGGAGGAGAAGGACAGGTTGCAATCGCTGCTCAAGCTAAGAAGAGACGTGGAGGAAGAACATGTGGTTGGCTTTGTCCAGGACTCCGAGGATGTCGTCAAGCGACTCCAGGAAGGTGGTTCGAATCGTAAAATTGTCTCTATCGTTGGCATGGGGGGATTGGGGAAGACCACCCTTGCCCGAAAGGTCTACAATAGCAGCATGGTGAACGACCGCTTCGATTGTCGTGCGTGGGTTTATGTCTCAAACGAGTGTAGAGTTAAAGAGCTTTTGCTTGGCCTTCTTAAGCATTTGATGCCAAATTTTGAACAACAACGCAAAAGCAGCAAGAAAGGTAAGAAAAGCTCTGGAGACATTAACAACATGAATGAGGAAGAGTTGAAGAAACAGGTGTGGAACTGCTTGGAGACGAAAAGGTATCTTGTGGTGGTAGATGACTTGTGGAAAAGGCGGGATTGGGATGAGGTGCAAGATGCTTTTCCAGACAACAACAACGGCAGCAGAATATTGATAACTAGTCGTTTGAAAGAGGTGGCCTTGCATGCTGGTGATGATGTTCCTCACTATCTTCAATTCCTGAGTGAAGAAGAAAGTTGGAAGCTGTTTTGCAGGAAAGTGTTTAAGGGTGAAAACTGCCCTTCTGATTTGGAGACCTTAGGAAAGCAGATGGTTCAAAGTTGTCGTGGTTTGCCGCTCTCCGTCATTGTTTTAGCAGGGATGCTAGCGAAGAAAGAAAAATCACATAGAGAATGGTCTAAAGTGGTAGGTCATGTTAATTGGTATCTGACTCGAGACGAGACCCAAGTGAAGGATATAGTTCTCAAACTCAGCTACGACAACTTGCCAAGAGCATTAAAACCATGTTTTCTCTATCTTGGACTATTTCCGGAAGATTTTGAAATACCTGTTATGTCATTATTGCGACAATGGGTTGCGGAGGGTTTTATACAAGATACAGGAAATAGAGACCCAGATGATGTTGCGGAAGACTACTTGTACGAGCTCATCGATCGCAGTTTGGTCCAGGTACCAAGAGTGGACTGGAATGGAGATTTGGAGAAGTTTCAAGTTCATGATCTTCTTCGAGATCTTTGCATATCAGAGAGCAAAGAGGAGAAAGTGTTTGAAGTTTGCACAGACAATAACATTCTAATCCCTACCAAACCTCGCAGACTGTCCATTCACAGTAACATGGGTCACTACATTTCTTCAAGCAACAATGACCATTCATGTATTCGTTCCTTGTTTCTCTTTGGGCCACAGTATGATGCTGGTGGGAGAGAGTGGAAATGGCTTTTGGACGAGTGCAAATTGGTTCGAGTGTTAGAGTTTGGATCTAACTCGTGCCAAAAGATCCCTTCCAATTTAGGGAACTTCACCCACCTAAGGTACTTGAGAATAGAGTCAGATGATATTATATTTGTTCCAGATTCAATACTTAACCTTTGGAATCTACAAACCATAGAGTTGAGTGATCGGTGGCTTCGTGGCATGGGTTCAATTTCTTTTCCTGTTCAAATGTGGAAACTCAAACATTTAAGACATATTAATGCTGGATTTCATGTCAAGTTGAGAGGAAGATGTTCAGAATTAGATCAGAAGATGTGGAATCTTCAAACCATCTCTAGTCTTGTACTCAATGAGCAAGCAACATCTCTAATACAGAAAGAAACATTTCCCAATATTAAGAAGATGGGTTGTACGTTAAAGATTACCAAGGTGAATTACCTAATTTATTACAACACTTAGAACTATTGAAGCATTTGAATAAATTAAAGATTTTCACATCAACGGAATTGCTCTCGGAACAAGTGAGTCACATCTTACAAAATTTGGAAACAAATAATGGAGTTTGAAGTTCAAGGATTTATTTTTTAGGCATGTATTAGTGTGAGATTTATTACAGTAAATAGTTGATTATTTATTTTATAAATGTATGTTACATGTGAAATATTAGTAATATTTTTATTTTTTGAATTTAAATAATAATTAACTATATCTATATCTTTTAAATACTGAAGGTTTTCTAAAATTAATTTTTTAAATTAATTTTTAGAAAACCTTTCAGTATTTAAAAGATATAGATATAGTTAATTATTATTTAAATTCAAAAAATAAAATATTACTAATATTTCACATGTAACATACATTTATAAAATAAATAATCAACTATTTACTGTAATAAATCTCACACTAATACATGCCTAAAAATAAATCCTTGAACTTCAACTCCATTATTTGTTTCCAAATTTTTAAGATGTGACTCACTTGTTCCGAGAGCAATCCGTTGATGTGAAAATCTTTAATTTATTCAAATGCTTCAATAGTTCTAAGTGTTGTAATAAATTAGGTAATTCACCTTGGTAATCTTTAACGTACAACCCCATCTTCTTAATATTGGGAAATGTTTCTTTCTGTATTAGAGATGTTGCTTGCTCATTGAGTACAAGACTAGAGATGGTTTGAAGATTCCACATCTTCTGATCTAATTCTGAACATCTTCCTCTCAACTTGACATGAAATCCAGCATTAATATGTCTTAAATGTTTGAGTTTCCACATTTGAACAGGAAAAGAAATTGAACCCATGCCACGAAGCCACCGATCACTCAACTCTATGGTTTGTAGATTCCAAAGGTTAAGTATTGAATCTGGAACAAATATAATATCATCTGACTCTATTCTCAAGTACCTTAGGTGGGTGAAGTTCCCTAAATTGGAAGGGATCTTTTGGCACGAGTTAGATCCAAACTCTAACACTCGAACCAATTTGCACTCGTCCAAAAGCCATTTCCACTCTCTCCCACCAGCATCATACTGTGGCCCAAGAGAAACAAGGAACGAATACATGAATGGTCATTGTTGCTTGAAGAAATGTAGTGACCCATGTTACTGTGAATGGACAGTCTGCGAGGTTTGGTAGGGATTAGAATGTTATTGTCTGTGCAAACTTCAAACACTTTCTCCTCTTTGCTCTCTGATATGCAAAGATCTCGAAGAAGATCATGAACTTGAAACTTCTCCAAATCTCCATTCCAGTCCACTCTTGGTACCTGGACCAAACTGCGATCGATGAGCTCGTACAAGTAGTCTTCCGCAACATCATCTGGGTCTCTATTTCCTGTATCTTGTATAAAACCCTCCGCAACCCATTGTCGCAATAATGACATAACAGGTATTTCAAAATCTTCCGGAAATAGTCCAAGATAGAGAAAACATGGTTTTAATGCTCTTGGCAAGTTGTCGTAGCTGAGTTTGAGAACTATATCCTTCACTTGGGTCTCGTCTCGAGTCAGATACCAATTAACATGACCTACCACTTTAGACCATTCTCTATGTGATTTTTCTTTCTTCGCTAGCATCCCTGCTAAAACAATGACGGAGAGCGGCAAACCACGACAACTTTGAACCATCTGCTTTCCTAAGGTCTCCAAATCAGAAGGGCAGTTTTCACCCTTAAACACTTTCCTGCAAAACAGCTTCCAACTTTCTTCTTCACTCAGGAATTGAAGATAGTGAGGAACATCATCACCAGCATGCAAGGCCACCTCTTTCAAACGACTAGTTATCAATATTCTGCTGCCGTTGTTGTTGTCTGGAAAAGCATCTTGCACCTCATCCCAATCCCGCCTTTTCCACAAGTCATCTACCACCACAAGATACCTTTTCGTCTCCAAGCAGTTCCACACCTGTTTCTTCAACTCTTCCTCATTCATGTTGTTAATGTCTCCAGAGCTTTTCTTACCTTTCTTGCTGCTTTTGCGTTGTTGTTCAAAATTTGGCATCAAATGCTTAAGAAGGCCAAGCAAAAGCTCTTTAACTCTACACTCGTTTGAGACATAAACCCACGCACGACAATCGAAGCGGTCGTTCACCATGCTGCTATTGTAGACCTTTCGGGCAAGGGTGGTCTTCCCCAATCCCCCCATGCCAACGATAGAGACAATTTTACGATTCGAACCACCTTCCTGGAGTCGCTTGACGACATCCTCGGAGTCCTGGACAAAGCCAACCACATGTTCTTCCTCCACGTCTCTTCTTAGCTTGAGCAGCGATTGCAACCTGTCCTTCTCCTCCTCCTCTTCTGCTGCAGATTGATTAGTGGTTTCTCTGAAAGCATCATATTTTTCCTTGTTGTCGCGTATCTCGTTGAGAGTGGTTTTGAGCTTGTCTATTTTTTGGGCTACGTGGCGGAGCAACCTTGCTTGGCCAAAGCCACGGAGCATCCTCCCCAGAAGGGTTCTCCTCTTGTAAATGGAAACTTTGGCTACGAAGGTGTCGATGACATCCTCAGCTAAGTGGGCCACATCTCTGATTTGGTTCAAAACAGTATGTTCCATTCCCTTCTTTCTCTTTGTGGTATTGAGGAGCTCTTTGATCATTTGAAGTTCGTACTGGAGAGACTGGACTCTGTCCTCCACACCATAGAGCAAGTTAGCTTCGCGTGCGGCAAGCTGGGATAAATGATCCAAAACAAAAGAAACTACACTCTCTGCCATTACAGCGTAGACGAGCGTGTAGATTTGGATAATGGGTTTGTGGTTGCGATACTGTTTAGCTTGCAATGGGATAATGCATACTATGAAAAGTGGCTGCAATAAATAACAGCAATTTTTATAAATGGAAAGTGGGAAATAACGTGTGAAATGAGTGTAAAAACCGTGTTAAAATATATTTTCTCGATAAATAATGCACCAGGACAAACAATAGCGTGTAGCTGGCAATACAATAAAAAGAAGAAAAATAATACTTTATTGGTCCATTGACTTTGAGTCAACCATGACTAGTCAACCATGGCATCTTCCTGCTATGAGCATTGCAATTTCTACCCATTTGCCTTTAAGATATTTTCATTTATGACAGTACATCGTATTCAAATTGCTATCAGAGCACTCTCACCTTTGTCTTGTATACTTTAAATACACGTTTGTCTTGGATGTACGAGACGAATAACTCAACCGAAATACTTGTGTTAACTATAACACTCTAAAAAAATCAAGTATTACACGCGATAGAATATTTAAATAACGATACTTTACTATTTTATTTTAAAAATATCAAAAATATAAATAAAATTTTATAAGAAACTTCATTGTTTAAGAAGTTTTATTTTTAATACTTCTTTCTTTAAAATTTTTTGAATCTTTTTTTTTTTAAAA
>NC_142173.1:45212639-45229514 GCF_029865625.1 Vigna umbellata
CATCAAAAACTGTCATTAGTCCCTGCAAATCATAAAACTTTGTGATTAGTCCCTGCAATTCAGAAAAGGTCTTGCTCAAGAGTAAGTATTCCAGTTGCTACTGTATAAAAATAGGGAAATATTAAAATGAAGATACCTTTTGTTGATCAGAGATGAAAACCCAACGTTGACAATCAATTCCTCCAATATCTTCCAGTAGTAGTGTCAAAAACCATCTCCAACTCTCTTTGCATTCATTTTCAACCACAGCAAAAGCTAGTGGGAAGTATTGGTCATTCGGGTCTCTGCCCACTGCCACCAACAGCTGACCCCCATATGTTGTCTTCAAATGACAACCATCTACCCCTATGAAGGGCCTGCAACTTCCTAAAAAGCCTTGCTTACAGCCCTCCAAACACATATAGAATGACCCAAATCTTGGAGGCAAACTTGGTTGGGGTTGATTGACTTTAATTTTAAATGTTCCAGCCTTCACTCTTAGCAATTCACCCACATAATCATATACACGAGCATATTGTCGCTCTCCATCACCAACCAGAGAATCCAAGGCAATTTGCTTTGCCTTTCCAGCTTTCCAAGCAGTGATTCCAACACTGAATGACTTCTTAATGTCATCAATTATTTGGTTGACAGTCATGTTAGCCACATTTACAAACCTATCTACTAATACTTGTGCAATCCAGTTCACACTTGCACTTTTGTTTCCAAAGGTCCTTCCACAACTGTGTCGTCCAACCAAGGTTTTCACCCTAAATGTTTCCTTCCCTCCTACCTTGCTAGCCATAATCAGAAAACCACATTTGTTTTTACAAACTGCCCTTACTCTGTTCAGGTCATTCTTCACAAACTTAACCTCTTTTCCATTTAATACACTATGCTCCAATAGTGCATTTTTGAATTCCTTTAAAGAACAGAACTCCATCCCCAATTCAAATCTGAAGTTCTTGTTCATATCATCTTTTCTAAACTTTTTAAATTTCCCCTTTGACCTCACATCCTCATCACTATCTACATTTGAATCCAATTCATCACTGTTGTATTCTTCATTGATCTCATGATCTCCAACTTCTTCATTCAGTAAAAATGAACCTTCCCCAACATTGCCTCTTCCACGGACACATTTCTTCTTCTTTGTCATTCTATTCCACCTATCCAAAACTGGATTAATGTTTCTCCGAAATTGGTCCACCCTATCATTCTGAACATCAAACCCATCATCTTCATTAGCCATTCTGTCTTCTTCACTGTCATCCATACATTCTTCAGCTGAAGCTTCTACTTCCCCCTCAACAACATTCCCCCCTTCCTCTTCTTCCCCAAGATAATCATATTCATCACCAAAAACAAACTCTTCTTCTTCCTCACCCATTTCAACGTCTTCATGCTCATCATCACCATCACACTCTTCTTCCTCACTCATTTGAACCTCTTGCTGTTCATGACCACCACCATACTCTTCTTCCTCACTCATTTGAACCTCTTCACCACCACCAAACTCTTCTTCCTCACCCATTTGAACCTCTTGCTGTTCCTCACCCATTTGAACCTCTTGTTGTTCCTCACCACCATCACACTCTTCCTCCTCACCCTTTTCAACCTCTTGCTGTTCATGACCACCATCACAGTCTTCCTCACCCTTATCAACCTCCTGCGGTTCATTACCACCATCACAGTCTTCCTCACCCTCTTCTAGACCCATTCCACCCTCTTGTACAATCTCATCCACTTTGGAAACCACTTCCTCCGTGTCTATGTTTCCTTTTTCAACATCACCCTCTTCCACTTCCTCAGCCACTTCACCACAACTAAGAAAGTGAACTTCCACTGCCTCACTAGGAAGAACATGTTCAACATAAATTTCTACCTCTTCGTTATTCTCCTCTGCATAATTAGCCAAGTACAGTGCTTCTCTGTCATCACTCAATAATCTGAAATTATTCATCAGCCTTTGTTTGGACCCCTTCCACCAAAGTTTGAACTCTGCATCATACTTAAATTCTCTAACTATTCCAACCGCTTCAAAATATGACCAACGATCCGGATCAACTCCTTTGATCACGTGTATCTCTCCTCCAACATACTGTAACCCCTTATTACTAACAAACTTCCCCATGTGATGCAAACAAATGTCGAAAACCATTTCTAGACCTACATTCACACATCAACGCTTTACGCACAAATTGGAACAACCATAACCGAAAAACAAAAACAATAGCTTAACTTACCTTTAAGCTTGTCTTTACGCTTGTCTTTGACGACCACCGGAACGACCACCGCAACCACCACCGCAAGGACAATCAAGATACAATGCTTCCTGTCAAAGCTTTCCACTACAATGCTTGCAGTAAAACTACGTTTTCCCCCCAATTGAAATATTTACTTTTCACAAATTCTGAACCCTATATCTAATTTCAATTAACAACGTAATTAACTGCTTAATCTAAGTTCAACAGTTAAACATTCCACGTGGCAGAGAGTGAAGGCAGAGATCACAGCTCACGTGGCATCGCCGTTTGACACATCCACAAAAACTTAACGCCGTCCATTTTTAAGGACTATTACTCAGAGTTTCAAAACTATAAGGACTAAAAACCATCAAAGTTCTGAGCAGGGACTAAAAACAAAATCGTCTGATAGTTCAGGGACTAAAAACATATTTAACCCTATCCGAAGTAATAACCAAGTTTTCTTAGATTTTAATTTTCTTATCTTATTGAAGATCAAATATGAAATACTTAGAGAAGAATAAAAATATTTGAAATACTTAATAAAACAATTTTTTTAAATTAAAACTTAATTAAAACACCTTACAATTTAAGTAATTTAAAATTAAATGATATTATTATTTTATTAACTTAATTTTTCTAATACTTCAATATATTCATAAAATTTGAAATTAATTATTATTGTTTGGCCCTTCAGGCATGTCAATCACTCCTTTAAATCTGTCACCACCTTTCCTCTCTGTTCTCAATTATTTTGCACAAAAGCATCTAAGAACACTGGGCATTTTCGTTGCGGGTTCAAAACCAGGGTGTGGGTTAGGAGAGTTGCATAGCTTAAAGTTGGGAGGCACACTAAGAATCAAAGGCTTTGAAATATAAGTGAAATCTGTATTCTATTAAGTTATCTAGCTTAGGTATTTTGAGACTTAGTAGAAGAATTAGTGCGTGATAGTAATGGTTTCAATCCGATTTATGGTCCAAAACTCCAAATCTTTTAGTAATCTCTCCAAACTCAAACTGTTCTTCGATCATGCCCACAGGTAATGACTCATTGCGTAATCAACTATATGATCAAATAAATTCCTACTTTAGTACAATTATAGAAAAAATTATAGTTCTCTTCTTTAGTACAGCTCATAATAGAGACACCAAATTAAGCCACATAATTAAGGGATTTCAACATGTTCTCCTAGGATCAACACATGTTGGAATAATATCAAGGTTCTAATAAAATAATAAATAACCCCTTGACCAGTAGGTACTAAAACACCAGTACATATAGATTTTATGCTAAGGAATAAAGATGTAAAAGCATAGCAATTCAAAATCTCGCAACAAAAAATTCCCGGCATCAACTATGATTCATACTGAAATGGTGAGACAGGGGAGCAATAAGTTTATAAAAAATTAATGTGGATGAGAATATAAACAAAAGATTGAAATGAAGACCCACTTGAAACAAAGACCAAGACAACAAGGCCACCAGTTTTTTCAATTGCAACTTTGATTTCTGCTACTTCAACCTATAGATTCAAATTTCAAAACAATAATGTTTATCAAACAGAAGAAGATTAAAATGAGCACACTTCACAATCCCTCGCTTTTTTTCAAGAAAATCCAACTTTCACAGCTACGTCTCCCGTTATGTGGTTACATCAAAAGCACTCCTTCTGTGGATTCTAGTTCTGTAAGCAAGTTTGAAAATATGTTAGGTAGTGTATTTACTTTATAACAACTCATTCCAGTGCAGCATATCGTGAATAGATCATAAACTGTTACTTGTGCTGAAATTTTCTTGGTTCTGATTTTGTTTTATAGAATTCTCTTGATGTATGATTTGAGGAGTACCACAGATTATACAAGCAAGGTTTCAAATTGGATTGCAACTACGGGAACCATGGGCAATATGGCAAAGATTGTTGTTACTTCCACATACTGATTTCGTGGAGTTAGACAAAAACTCCATTTTTTGGGCCATGTGAACAACATTGGTGGTGTGACAAATTAAGGGTATGTTTGGTTCAACATTTATTTAATAAAGTTTATCATATTATTTATTTATTACAGAAAAGTTTCAGACAGGGATATGTTAGTTGAAGATATTTTAAATTGGTTGTATCCCTGTACATGAATACTCTAATTTATTAATTTGAAAAATCAAATTTCCCTAATTTTAATATCTTTATGGTGTCGACTACAAGTTTCACTAATTCTGTATTTTTGTTTTATAAAATATTGCCGAAATAAGTGATAAACACGATGTGGAAAAAACTGAAATTTGAGCGCAAATGAAGGAGAAAGTGAGTGGACATGTTTGTGGAATGCAGTGACAGGAAGAGAGCGAAGTTGGTAAGCAATGATAAGGTTGGTTTGACTTCACTCCTTCTATGAACACTCCTTGTCAACAAAAGCATACGGGGGACCACTCCTTGTAAGAAAACAACACTCTATATTTATTGCCAACTCAAATAAATGACGCGTAGTTGATGAAGATTGATAATTTTCTACGATCACCACAAAATACTCTTCCCCATACTTCCTTCTCCACAGTCATAATCATCCCAAAAACCCTCCTTTCTGTAAATGGCTGAGGTTTTGCTCGGAATTGTAATTCAAAACTTGCAATCTTTTGGCCAAGACCAACTTGCAACGTTTTGGGGTGTTCACCAACATACTCAAATGCTTTCCAGCAATCTCTCTGCAATCCGTGCTGTTCTCAGAGATGCTGAGAGAAAACAAATAACAAGTTATGCTGTGAAAGATTGGCTGCAGAAACTCACGGATGCGGCATATGTGCTGGATGATATCTTGGATGAATGTTCAATGCACTTCACAAAGATGCACTCTGATGATGGACATACTTCATGCCTATCCCGTCTCCATCCTAATGACATTCTCTTTCGTTTCAATATTGCCAATAGGATGAAAGACATCACCCAAAGATTTCATGACATTCATGAAGAAAAGAGCAGGTTTAATTTAGAACATGGTGTCACAGAGGTGCAAACAGTGGATGATGATTGGCGCCAAACTAGCTCTGACATTACAGAACCTGTAGTTTATGGCAGAGACCACGATCGAGAGCAAATTGTGAAGTTTCTTCTGGAAGACGCTAGTAACAGTGAAGAGATCTCTATCTTTCTCATAGTTGGTATGGGTGGACTTGGAAAAACAACATTAGCCAAGCAGGTTTTCAATGATCACAGGGTATGCAAACATTTTGACCTGACAATTTGGGTTTGTGTTTCTGGTGATTTCAACACCAAGACAATCCATCATAGAATGCATCACCGGACAAAATCCCAATCTCAATAGCTTAGAAGCAATGCGGAAAAAGGTTGAAGAAGTGTTGCATGGGATGAGGTATTTACTTGTTCTTGATGATGTGTGGAATGAAGACCAAGAGAAATGGAAGCAGTTGAAGGGAAAGTTGCAGTGCGCAAGGGCAGCAAAAGGAGCTACCATTTTGGTCACCACTCGACTCGAGGAAGTTGCTTCCACCATGCAGACGCATCCTGCTTACCGTTTGAAAGAATTGCCAGGAGACGAAAGTTGGTCGTTGTTCAAATACCATGCGTTTGGACCAAACCGAGAAGAAAAGGAAGAGCTCGTGGCAATTGGCAAAGAGATCGTGAGAAACTGCATTGGTTTGCCGCTTGCCATAAAAACACTGGGAAGCCTCTTGCGTGATCAAAGTGAGGTAAGACAATGGATATATGTAAAGGAAAGTAGTTCTAAGACAAATGAGGAAAATTCTATTATGCGTGCTTTGAAACTTAGCTATTCTAATTTGGAGTTGTCATTGCGGAGATGCTTTTCTTTTTGTGCAATTTTCCCCAAAGATTTTGAAATAGACAAGGAAGAATTGATTCATCTCTGGATGGCTAATGGGTTTATTGAAAGTGAAAGAAACATAGAAGTGGAGGATGTTGGAAATAAAGTGTGGAATAAATTATACAGTAGATCATTTTTTCAGGAAGCAAAGTGTGATGAGTTTGGTATGGTCAAAAGTTTCAAGATGCATGATCTATTTCATGATCTTGCCCAGTCTATTATGGGTGAAGAATGTGCGGCTTTTGTGGAAGGAAGGTTGACTCCGTTGTCAAGTAGAGTTCACTATTCAACCTTGTTATCTTCTGATGTTTCTTTTCGAGGATTCAAGCATGCTTTCAAGAAAGTTGAATCCCTGCGGACTTTTCTTGATTTGCAGACTTTTGTTTTTGGTGATGTTGCTCCGGTGCCATCAAACCATTCTCTCCGAGCATTACGCACACAATCTTCTTGGTTCTCCCCACTCAAGGATTTAACACATTTGAGGTATTTGTGTTTGACTTGTCATTCTAAAGCAAGCTTAAATAACTTAATTTGTCAAATGCCGAAATTGCAAATTTTGAAATTGAAAGATTCCATTCTTAGGGGACTTCCCAAAAACTTGACACAATTACAAGATCTAAGACATATTGTGATGGATTATTGTAATTCAGTAGTAGAGACGCTTCCCAAAATTAGCAGGTTAAGGCATCTAAGAACACTAAGCATTTTCGTGGTGGGTTCAAAGCCAGGGTGTGGCTTAGCAGAGTTGCATGGCTTAAATCTGGGAGGCAGGCTAAGAATCAGAGGCCTTGAGAACGTCCCCAATGAATGGGATGCTAAACAAGCAAACTTGATTGGTAAGAAGGACTTGCATATCCTGCAGTTGTCATGGGATGGTAATGCTAATCCAAAAGGTAGTAATGTAAGTGTGGAGAGAGTACTGGAAGCCCTAGAACCTCCCTCAACTCTCAAGAGTTTTGAAATGAATGGATATCAGGGAAGGCAGTTATGGAGTTGGATGAGAAATAGTGCAGTTTTGAGAGACTTGGTGGATGTTAGACTCTCAAACAGTGACAACTGTGAGGAGCTTTCCCCACTTGGTAAACTACCACACTTGAAAAGGCTAAAGGTGAGTGGAATGAAAAATGTGAAGTGCATAGATGGTGAGACGTATGACGGCGTGGAGGAAAAGGCATTTCCATCGTTGAAGGAACTGAGAGTGGATAATTTACCAAATTTGGAGAGGTTGTTGAGGGATGAAGGAGTAGAGATGGTCCCTCGTCTTTCCCAATTAAGAATTGATGGTGTGTTGAACTTTAAAGTCCCACGTCTTCCTTGTGTTGAGACAGTTCATGCTAGAGGAATTGAGGCAGTGACTTCTTTCATGGAAGGGGTTGGGGAGAATATGGCTTGTCTAAAGACCTTAAGCATTAAATTCATTAAAGGAGTGGTGGTATTACCCGACGAATTCAGGAGGTTGGGTGCACTACAGGAACTATACATTACAGAATGGTATGATGTGGAGTATTTTCCAGAACACGTGCTGGAAGGTCTAACTTCTCTTCGAACTTTGTCCATTCAATACTGTGAGAAATTGAAATCGTTGTCTGAAGGTGTGCGACATTTGGCTTGTCTTGAGAATTTGACAATCGGTAATTGTCCAGAGCTGGTGGCTCTACCAAGCAATATGAGCCAACTAACTGCCCTGCGGTAGGTTTCAATCAGTTATTGCAGCACATTACCAGATGGCTTACAATGTGTCCCTTCCCTAGGAAGTTTGGATATATCATGTTGCAAATGTACTTCATTACCGGACTGGCTGGGAGACATGACTTCTCTTCAAAAATTAAGTATTGTGTATTGTACGGAGTTGAGGTCAGTGCCGAGTAGCCTTCAACACCTCACCAACTTGTCTCATTTAAGGATAGACGGATGTCCTCATCTGAAAAAGCGGTGCAAGAGGGAAACAGGAGAGGATTGGCAATACATAAAGCATATTCCGCAATTGGAACTATATTTCAGGAGGGAAACGACGTTTTCGTCGTGAATTCAAGAGTGTTTTGTTTACTTCTCCCGCTAACTTGTCACTCTGTCTTTGAAAATTTTGTGTAGCCTTTTTCGCGGTCTATATATTACATATAAACAATGTTTGAGTATTCCCCAAATTTATAGTTGATATTTGGCACGCACTGTACTAAGTTCTGATTCATATAGGATTAAGCTTAGTCACTAACGCTAGTATCTATATATAAAATCCGCTGCGAGTATTAAATGGATACTTTTATAAACGATATGTAGTATCTACTATCTATACATGTCACCCATGCATTATCTATAAAAAAGTTAAATTAAAATTTAATTTATATTTTATTAAGTTAAATTTAAGTAAAATTAAAATTTATTTTATATTTAATTTAATTTGTATTATATTTTAAATTTCTTATAATTTTATTTAGATTTTATTTTAAAAATCAATAAATTATATTTTTTTAATATTTACGAGTATGCGTGTAGATTTTAAAAGATCCAATATATTTTCTAAATTTATATTCTAAGGATAATGAGATGGATAAGGTTGAATTTTTTTATTGTGGGGTCGAGGAGTAGCGGGTAAACTCTATCTATAATTATAATTGACCCGATGGGTTCTGATCCCTAATAACTAAAGTTTGTGTCCAGATAAAGTAGTAAAAGGAAATAAGTTTTTTATGTGCAATTTCAAGGTGATATAATGTCATATATAAAATCTTTTGTATTCTTTCTTTAAGCTCTCTTTTTATTCTTCACCTCAAGATTTTTACCAAAATCCTTCTGTTGCTTATCTGGGTTGCTTGCGTGATGCTGTGAATAAGCTTAGCAATGATTCTAATAAGATCAATCCCCTAGCATGCATCATTTTTTTAACTTTTCTGAGTTTTGTTCTCTTTGTAATGAACGATGCTGCTTTCCAAAGTGATTTCAAATTTTTATCTGCTATACATAGGGTTGTATGTGCCTCAAGTTGTTACAAAATTTAGATCTTGAATTTGTTTAAAAATATTGTTTATTGAATTGATTTTGAAAGTGTAAGTGGTATAATATTGTGTCTAAAGTTCCTCTGCTATTATGCTGCAACTTATACTTCACATATGCTCAAATAAGATTATGATGCCTTTAGCACATTACTGGGCCAATCTGGCATTCAGGATCAAAATGTTATGTAAGGTTAAGTTAGACTTAAACTATTTTTTAAGATAATATTACTGTCTAATCTAGATTCATTAAAATGGTCACTTATACATGTGTAAAGCCAGATACTGACTTTGGACAATAGGTATTGGGTAAATCTAGGTCTCGTTTTGTAGAACTCTGTGATATCAGATATATTTGGATGATTTTGCTAAAACACAAATTTGAAATAGGCCAACGAGGCACATAGCATTGTATATATGTGCCTCAAATTGGTATAAAATTTGTTTTTGAGTTTGTTTAAGATCAAATATTGTTCACTAAATTGCTTTTGAAAGTGCAAGTGGTAGAGAGATATGTGGTTGTTTACTTAACATGTATGCAGTCTTATTTTGAATTGTTTATTTAACATGTATAAAAATTGGTTTTGAAAATACTGTTTTGAAAATCTGTCGAAACTCATTAATTTGATTCAAAATAGGTGTGTAGGCTTGAGTTTGGATTCAATTGTTTGTGTTTGCAATTCTACAAGGATGAATCTACTAGGCTACAAGACATCATTTGAGAAACAGAGCACATCAATAAGAAATGGTTATTTAGTTAGTTTTGTATAGTCACAGTGCTATGAGTAGCAGAAGATATTTGCAGTTTGATAAATGGTTTCGGTGGTAGTTGTAGTTTTAAAACCATGTAAGGATGCACTGATCTATTTCTTCTGCCACTGTGACCTTTGTCAGTGCCTTAGATAACTTTGTGAACTGACCTTCTCATCCTATAAATAAAAGATTCCTCCATTGGATTCTTTATATTTGAAATTTGTGAAATAAGCTTTCTTTTGTCTGATTGAGTTTCTTGGCAATTCGATTCTATTAGTTAAAACCATAATGCGTTATTTATTTGCTATGGTTCTTGATGGAAGCAGCTTCACTCTTCAAGAATGAGCAACTTCTCGGATCAGAGGTGGCAGCGAAATTGGAAAACGCAGATGCAGTTGGAGACGCACGGAAGGTGTTTGATGAATTGTCTGGTGCGGTTTTGGAGTGTGTAGGCAGAGGTTCTAGCTCATACGGCCTTCCAAGGGGGAAGGAAGCTAGAGGATAAGTGTGCTAAGAAGGCACAAGTCAGTGAACTTGAAATTGAGAACTGGCTGGACAATTCAGCAGCATTTCTTTATACAATTCAAGTTACCATTACAAAGGATTTGGCTCTTTTATAGATGAAGAGAAACATGCCTAGCAAGCTATTGAACTTATTAACAATGTACATGAAGCTTTATAAGAAGTGTGCAGGAGAAGCTATACAGCTGGCCACATGTTCCATACGGTAAACATTGAAAACATGCTTTAAAAGAAAGTGGAAACGCTGGTTTGCTTGGTTGGTCGTATGTTGTATATCAACTTTGCTTTTCCAATCCAAAAAGCACTTCCTTTCTTCCTTTCTTTACCTCCTTTGCTTCCCTTAGTTCACCAAGCTTCTTTGGTTGATTGACTATGGTTTTCCACTCTTATTAGTGACCTACAAAACAAGGTAAATGTATTTAGTTAAAGAGAACATTCTAAGACTTAGAAAGAAAAAGTTAATTCCTTTATTCAACTTCTTTTTGTTGGTCTTAGAGTAAAGTTGATACTTCTTTGGCCACAAATGTATTTCTTAAAATTTTAAAATTTATGTCAAAGTAATAAAAGAAAATTAACATTGAACAAGACTCGCAAAAAACAATTATTCAACAATGGAAATACACACAATAGGAATTACATGTAGTTAATAAAATAAATTTAGTTGAACCATAAATTTATTGACAGATTTGAACCATTTTGCAAAGGGAATAAACTTTGTTGTGCTTGGAAACAAGTCATTATATTTTTGCCAAATACCCAAAATTCAACATACCAGAACATATAGTGTCAAATAACCAAAAAACTTGAATCTTTATGAAAATCTTCAAGTGTTAAACTAATGATAAACTTTCTTTTGAAAATTATCTGATAATGGGCATAATTATTTAGTTTACTTGAGTTGGTAATCATTTACCGAATGACAACATGCTAGTTGATATGATTTTAAGTATGATTATAGCCATTTTATTTATGGATTCAAGAACTCACTCCTTTTTCAGTCCTCTAATTTGGCTAGCTCCTCAGTGTATTAAATAAGTATATTTTTTGTTCACAAGCTAGATATATTAGAGACAGATGCAAAGCTTTAAACGATGTAAGAATTTAACATGAAAGGAGCTATTGATCACAAGCTAGAATAGTCATCACCTGCCATATATCTTTTCTTAACTATTATAATAATAAAAATTATCTAAAAAAATAAACATTACCTACAATCAAATTGTAAATTTTTTTAGTATTATACAATATATATCTTTGTAATATATTAAAAACAAAGATATAAAATGTTAACATGAAGTTATGTTTTCTCCAAAAATTTCAGAAAAAGTTTTCGTAAGAAATACTTTTAATATTTGCCACATTTTGCGCTTTGTCAGATTTGAAGGACAGAAATAGTTGGAATGTTTTCTTAATATAATACAATTGAATTATAATGTTAAAAAACGAATACGATTTATATTATTTTTAATTTATTTTTTACAGCTGTAAAACAAACAAGTATCATTTTATTTATTTATTTACTTTTGTTTCGGCACACACCCTCTATTCTTCTCAATTATTTTGCGTCACCAGCAGCAGTTAATTAAAGAAAATTAAATCAGTTTGAAATGACTGCAACAAATATTTCTAAACAATTCCTTTTGTAATTTTCTTACTCATCCATGTTTTCTTAGATTTTAATCTTCTTAGCATGATCAAATATAAAATACTTAGAGAAAAATAAAAATATTTTAAATACTTAATAAAACAATTTTTTTAATTAAAAACACCTTACAATTTAAGTAATTTAAAATTAAACCATATTATTATTTTATTAACTTAATTTTTCTAATACTTCAATATATTCATAAAATTTTAAATTAATCATTATTCTTTGGCCCTTCAGCCATCTCAATCATTCGTTTAAATCTGTCACCACCTTTCCTCTCTGTTCTCAATTAATTTGCACAAAAGCATCGCTAAATATTGCAAAGAACTTCTTCTTCACTCTTATCTACCTCTCTTCTCCAACATTTCCTTCATTCTGGCTATTGATTTTTTCCTTTGGCCGAGGCTTTAGTGGAAAGCGTAATTGAAAATTTGGGATCTTTAGTTCGAGACCAACTTGCAATCCATGCTGTCCTTGTTGTGGGCAAAAATTTCCCTCCCTCATTTGCATATAAATAGAGGTGTAAGGGAAGGTGTAAAATGCACCAAACTTACTTGTATCTTTCTTGTTTTAAAGAGAGGGTATTGTAATATCTTCTATCTAGTAAATATTTTTTTTTTACCTTGCCTTGGTCTTGTGTTAGTTATAAATTTTCTCATCTTTATTTTAATTGTGAGAGTCTTATTTTAATAGTATGATACCTAACAGTGGTATCAGAGCTATAGGTTTGTATTCATTGTCATTAGAATAGTGTTGGTAAAATTCTGAGTATGCTTTGTGATTGCGGTTTAATCCGATCTTCCGCATCAGAAAAGAGTTATTACTGGAAACGTTTGGTAGTGTGAAAGTGCGATTTGAGAAAGTTCTGGCTAGGAAAGACTTGGTAATTAAGAGTGTCCGTTTGTGCTTGATGATATCTTGGATGAATGTTCAATTCACTCCACAAAGATGCACTTTGTTGATGGTCATACTTAATGCCTATCACGTCTCCATCCTAAGGACATTCTCTTTCGCTTTCATATTGGAAAGAGGATGAAAGACATCCCAAAGATTTCACAACATTCATGAAGAAAGGCTCATATTTGAATTGCGTGTGGGTGTCACGGAGAAGCAAGCAGTAAATGATGAATGGAAATAGTGGATGATGGATGGAATAGTAGGGTAATTAGTTGGGAGAGTGAATTGAGATGATTGAGAAATTGTAGGATCAATTGGAATAGATGATACACGAATATCAGGAGATTTAGGGGTAACATGCCAAATAGAAGAGTGGGCACCAATAGTAGGAAGAAATCCAAGAGGAATGGAGCAAGAATGAGATACCAAAGGTGTGGAGGAAACAATGTGGGAAAGAAAAGGAAAGGTATTTTCATCAAATAAAACATCTTTTGAGATAAAAATTTTACCATTGAAATCAAGACATTTTATATCCTTTGTGACGATGAATAGCCCATAAAGGTATATCGATAACAAACACAACCAAATGTTTTGACAAAAGAGTAATAAAGGGTCTTTATGAAAAAGTTTGTAATAAGGAACCATATATGAGAAGGCCAAAAAAGGAAGTCTATTAATGAGATAAACAATAGTATGAAAGGCATGATCACAGAATTTCAGTGGGAGGGAAGCTTGAGAGAGAAGGAAACATAATAATTATAGCCCAAGGAGGTGGAAACGTGAGATGGCACCAAAGATCACAAAATATGAGTCGAAAGAGATGAGTATAAAGAGTAGAAGAATGAGATGATGAGGAAAATTGATGAGACTTTCCTACAAAAAATGCTACACAAAAATCAATTGATGTTTTATTTATGGAAGACTATTAGATATTTGTTTTTGAACTCCACGTGACCTCTTTATTTAGTTTATCTTTACTGTTTTTGTTGATTGAATAAATCTTTTTTGTTCCTAAACTTTAGGAGAAAACATTTTTGTTTTATCTTAGTCAGTTTTTTGTTACTGCAAGTATTATAAATGTATTGCAATTGACAGTTGAATAAATGAATTCCCACCCATCTTTCATTCCAATTTATATACTCTTCCTCTTTCAGTATTTTATTCTCTAAATTTTTCCTGCTGCTCTCATTTTTAAACCAAAATTTGGTATCAGAGCTCTTTTCTTCTAGACATGTGAAATGGATGCCGAATCAAATTTCTCACAAGTTGCACATCCAGTCTTTGATGGAGAAAAACTACGATCTCTGGGCTGTCAAATTGGAGGCTTACCTGGAGGCTCTAGATCTTTGGGAAGCTGTAGAAGTAGATTATGAAGTTCTTTCGCTGTTGAATAATCCTACCATGGCCCAGATCAAAATTCACAAGGAGAGAAAAACTAGAAAAGCAAAGGCAAAAACATGTCTATTATTTGCTGGTGTTTCTCAAACCATCTTGACAAGAACTATGACTCTTAAATCAACCAAAAAAATTTGGGATTATCTAAAGGAAGAGTTCGCTAGAGATGAAAGAATAAGAAGCATGCATGTGCTTAATTTAATGAGGGAATTTGAGTTGCAAAGGATGAAAGAGTTTGAAAAAAAATCAAAGAATACTCAAACAAATTGTTGGGTATTGCCAACAAGATAAGGTTGTTGCCAACACTTACCGACGACCTTTGCCCTTCGGTAACTGAAGGGCGAAAGCCTTCGGTAATTACCAAAGGGCAAAAGCCTTCGGTATGATCCAGATAAAACTAAGTCATAATGGTGATCATATCTTAGTCAAAGGAAATGGGACAATTGTAATCGCAAGCTATACAGGCACAAAGTTCATTCATGATGTTTTTTTCATTCTTGAAATTGACCAGAACTTATTAAGTTATTTTTAAAGATAAATATTGCTTGATTAAAGATGCAACTGCTCAAGATATGTTTAAGGTAAAAATGAAAGGAAAAAGCTTCGCTCTAAATCCATTAGAGGAGGAGCAGGTTGTTTTTTCTTTAAAGGAAAATGTGACAGAAATCTGGCACAAGAGACTCGGGAACTATCATCATTAGGGACTAGTGCAATGGAAAAGAGCTAGCACTTGATATTCCGGTGCTTGAGTATCAAACTTCAAATTGCAAAGCCTATCAATTTGGGAAGCTAAACAAAAAGGCTTTTTCAAAGACAACATGGAGAGCATCAAGGAAGTTGCAATTAATTCACATAGATGTTGCAAGACCTCAAAGAACACCTTCATTGAAAGGTATTCTTTATTAGGTTCTCTTCATTGATCACTTTACTAGAATGTATTGGATCTTTTTCTTCAAGAACAAATTAGAGGTGGCTGGAATTTTTTGGAATTTCAAAGCCAAGGTTGAGAACGAAACTAGTTTCAAAATTCAAATTTTGAGGTCAAACAATGGCACTGAGTACACATATGAAAGATTCAATCAATTTTGTGAGGATTTTGGCATTGAACATCAACTAATTGCTCCCTATACCCCACAACAAAATGGGGTTAGTGAGAGGAGAAACCGATACATCTTGGAGACGATGAGATGTATGCTGTATGAAAAGAATTTACCAAAAGAATTTTAGGCAGAGGCAACAAGTACAACTATTTTTCTTCATAATAGACTCCCCACCAAAGCATTGAACGATCAAACACCATTTGAGGTTTGACATGATTACAAACCATCTATGAAATTTTTTAAAATATTTGGTTGTTTGTGCTTTACTCATGTTCCACAGAGCAAGCGAGATAAGCTGGATAAAAGAGCATCACCGGGTATCTTTATAGGCTACAGTACAATAAGCAAAACCTATAAAATCTTTCAGCCGCAAACTAGAAGAATAATTATTAACATGGATGTTCACTTTCTGGAAGATGAAGAATGAAATTGGGATGATAAAAGGAAGACAAATATGGTTTCTACAGCTTGTGAAGTTCAAATCTTCAACCTTAAACACAAGACAAAATGAAGATGAAAGCTAGCAAAATAAATTACTAGATGATGATCCAGTAAGATGTATCAGATTGCTATCCGAAATTTATGAAAGATGCAATATTTTTGTGTGTGAACCTGCAGATTATGAAGAAGCAAAGAAAAGTCCACATTGGAAGGTTGCAATGAATGAGGAGTTGGCAATGATCGAGAAGAACCAAACCTGGATTCTTATGGAAAAACCTCAAGGCATAAAAGTAATTGGGGTCAAATGGTTGTATAGAACTAAATTAAATGTTGACGGTTCTATCAACAAACACAAGGCAAGACTCGTAGTGAAAGGTTATGCACAAATTTTTGGTATAGACTACTTAGATACGTTTGCACCAGTTGCTCGATTGGACACCATTAGGTTGGTACTTGCTATAGCTGCTCAAAGGAATTGGAAGGTTTATCAACTTGATGTTAAATCAACTTTTTTAAATGGTTTTTTTGCAAGAAGAAATATATGTGGAACAACCCCAAGGCTTTGTGAAGGAAGGAGAAGAAGATAGATCAAGCATATTTCAGAAGCATGGTTGGGTGTTTGATGTACCTTACAGCAACTCGGCCTGACATCTAAAATGTTGTAAGTATTTCTCGATTTATGCATCCCCAAGTGAAATGCATTTTAAGGCTGCAAAAAGGGTGATTAGATATGTCAAAGACACTCACAACTTTGACATCAAGTTCAAAAGGACTGAAGAATTTAGGTTAACAGGATTCTTAGATAGTGATTAGGGTGGTTCAATTGATGACATGGAGAGTACCTCAGGGTACTGTTTTAGCTTTGGATCGAGTGTTTTCTCATGGAGCTTGAAGAAACAAGAAATTGTTGCACAGTCTATAGAGAAGTTGAGTTTGTTGCTGCTACCACTGCTGTTAACCAAGCCTTGTGGTTGAGAAAAATTTTAATTGATCTTAACATGGGGTAGAAGGAAAACACAAAAGTTTTTGTTGACATTCAAGCTTCCCATAATTCTGTCTTTCATGGAAAA
>NC_142173.1:45229614-45296340 GCF_029865625.1 Vigna umbellata
AATCATGTTTATAAGTTGAAAAAGGCCTTGTATGGTCTAAAACAGGCACCTAGATCTTGGTATGAAAGACTTAGTACTTTCTTGATTGAAAATGACTTCTCTAGAGGAAAGGTTGATTCAACCTTGTTTATTAAAAAAGTAGAAAAACATATCTTGATTGTTCAAGTATACGTAGATGATATCATTTTTGGGTCTACAAATGATTCATTGTGTGAGGGATTTGCACAAATCATGCAAGGTGAATTTGAAATGTCTATGATGGGTGAGCTTAACTTCTTCTTAGGACTGCAAATAAAGCAAATAGATGGGGGAACTTTTGTCTCCCAAACTAAATATTGTAGAGAAGTGCTTAAGAAGTTTGGTATGGATACTTGTAAAGAGGCCAACACACCTATGGCAACGTCCTGCTATTTAGATAAGGATGAATCTGGTGAAGGAGTAAATGAAACCATGTTTAGAGGAATGATAGGATCCTTACTTTATCTAACTGCTAGTAGACCAGACATTATGCAAAGTGGTGTGTGTGTGCTAGGTACCAAGCTAATCCTAAAGAATCTCATCTCATTGCTGTCAAACGGATTTTGAAATACCTTAAAGGCACCCCATCTTTTGGACTTTGGTATCCTTCTGATGCTTTACCTAGTTTGATAGGTTATTCTGATGCAGATTATGGTGGCTGTAAGATTGATAGGAAAAGTACTAGTGGAACATGTCATTTTCTGGGCTGTTCTTTAGTGTCTTGGCATTCAAAGAAACAAGCTTGTGTAGCCTTGTCTACCACTGAAGCTGAATACATTGCTGCTGGAAATTGTTGTGCCCAAATTTTATGGATGAAACAACAACTGGAGGATTTTGATATCTTCCTTGATCACATTCCTCTGAAATGTGATAATACTAGTGCTATCAACCTCACTAAGAACCCCATAATGCACTCCAGAACTAAGCACATTGAAATTAGACATCATTTCTTGAGAGACCACATTCAAAAGGGAGATTGCCAAATTGAATACATTGACACTTTACATCAATTGGCTGATATCTTCACTAAAGCACTACCTAAAGATAGATTCTATGAGCTTAGAAGAGAGTTAGGAGTGTTAGATATGTCCTAAATTCAAACTTTATAAAATTTTCTCAATTCTGGTACGATCAGCGCTTTTAATCGATTATCAAAATAATAATCGATTATTTTTTAGCTTTGGCCAAAACCCCTATTCGCAGATAATCGATTATCACTTACAAATAATCGATTATCCATATTCAAACCAAAACTGGACTTGTATGCGAAGATAATCGATTATCTTCATACATAATCGATTATTACACAATTTCTGGAAAGTGACTTATGAGCAGATAATCGATTATCACTTAGAATAATCGATTATTACGCGATCTGTTTCAAAAATATAGCCGTTACAGTGAATCCTAACGGCTGGAAACGGTCATAAACGGCTAGATTCTCCACTTTTTCTTATAAATAGCCCCCTATAATCGATTATTACTCACTTCTTTGCACCCAGAAACCTGCTGTACCCACATCTGAACCAAATCTCTCCTCTTTATTCTTTCCTTCCAACGTTTCTTTTGTGCCCACTTCTCTCATGGCTGAATCAAGAAGAACCCGAAGGAGGACTGCTGGTGCTTCTTCCTCTCGCTCCCGCAATGTTCGTCCTGCTTCCATCGAAGGTTGGATTTCAGATGAGGAGCAACATGGTGACTATGTTCATTTCTGGCAAGAACGCCGAATCATGGCGGTAAAGTTCATCCGTCTCGACTTTTATCGTTATTATGGCTTTCAATTTCCAGATTTGTTTCGTGCTCAAGGACTTACTCATCTAGTGGAGCAAAAGGGGTGCATATACCCTGATCTTATCCGTGTCTTCTACTTCAATATGCGTTATCGTGACGGCATCATCACAACAAAGGTAAAAGGTGTCCCTATAATTCTGGATGATGACATATGGACAAATGTTGCACAACTCACACTATGGGATGATGCTGTCAAAGTCCATCTTGGAGTTCCGGACTTCAATCGTCTCCTCGCCTTTCAATCTTTTTTGCGTCATCCTGAACACCAAATCAATCGTCGACAATTGCTTGTGGGTGGATTCAAGGTTGAAGAAAGGATGATTCATTACTTAATTGTATGGATCCTATGTCCTCGTGCCACTAACCATGCTCAATGCTCGGAGCAAGATCTTCTACTACTATATGGGATTTTAAATCACATCCACATTGATTGGCCAGCCCTCATCTCCGACACCATGGTAAAGGCCAAGAAATATTCTTCTTATCATTTTCCATATGCACTTCTCATCTCTCGAATTTTAGAATACAAAGGTGTAAGTGTGGACGGCGAACTCACTACCTCCATTCAAGCAATTGGCACTGAAATTGGTGAGACAACATTTCGCCAAATGGGTTTTGTTGCTCGTGGCCGTGTGATCATTCACAAGGATGATGATCACCACGAAAATGTCAATGACGATATGGAGGCCCATATGGTTGATCCTGTCCCAGCTGCTACCTCTGCTGATGATGGTCCTTCTCACATGCCTTCAAATTCATCCCTGACTATGGAGGAGCATTTTGCAAACCTGTCTAAACAACTGGAGGATATGCGTCTCTTTCAACAATCTCACTTTGACCAAATATATGAGTGGCAACAAAATCATGAAGAATTTGTGATCGACCAGTTCAATGACCTTGACACTCGCATTGGAAACATTGAAAATCATTTTAATCTCCAACCTCCAGAGAGACCACCAAGTCCTGAATTTTAGATTTAGGATTTTCTGATTAGTGTGCTTTCATGTTTGTTTGTTTTGAATTCCTAGAATGTTTTATCATCTTCATGTCT
This sequence comes from Vigna umbellata, assembly GCF_029865625.1. Lineage (NCBI taxonomy): Eukaryota > Viridiplantae > Streptophyta > Magnoliopsida > Fabales > Fabaceae > Vigna > Vigna umbellata. Next base: position 45,232,475 of record NC_142173.1, read on the forward strand.
TGCTTTATGTGCCCTTGTACTCTTTAATGTTTTCCTGAATAAAATGATCTACTGTTTTAGTACTTACACTGTTTAATTGAGGGGAGCTCATATTAAGGGGGAGCATTATCACTCTTTTTGCTTATGATCAAAAAGGGGGAGAAATATGTGCAGTTACTACTAACTCCTACTGTTGTCTCTCAGTTTGTATCTTTTGCAGATAACCCAACATTGCTTTTAAAAAGTGATTTTTGATCATCATCAAAAAGGGGGAGATTGTTACCAATGAAGAGCATTGGTAAATTTGAAGATAAACAATTTTGATGATGCTGAAAGATGATACATTGTTATTGTTGTTTTAAAAGCAATTTGTAGATTATAAATGTATTAGGAAAAGTCTTCAACATGTAATACTTAGAAAAATTCGTATTTTTAGAACTTCTACGCATTTAATCGATTATTAGAAGCTATAATCGATTATCCTGAGCCCTTCTGAAAAACCTCGTTGCTCTGGAATAATCGATTATTACTCCGAATAATCGATTATCACAGTTCTGATGAGAACTGCCAAAAGTCTCTGGAATAATCGATTATTCCTCAGGATAATCGATTATCACTTTTTGAAAACCCTGTAACGGACTCGAATAATCGATTATCACTAACAATAATCGATTATCTGCGGCAGTTATAATTCATCTTTGCAAACTTTAGACCAGTGGGCTATATAGATGAGTTCCAGAACTCTTAGAACGAACTCTGAGCTTTTGAGAATACAGTGTTATCTGAGGAAGTTCTAAAAAGCTAGTTCAAGTGCTTTGCCTGGTCTCGTGAATAGGAGAAGCTCGCGTTTCGTGTGTCGATAGTCGGAGCGGTTCTCTTCGAGTTGGCAAGGTGGTCATCTTCCGGTTCGTTCGTCGAAGGAAGGTTTTTTATTTGTTTTTATTCACTCTTATTGTAATTTGTAAAACTGTTTTTAGTGAAAACGTTAATCACTTTTTATAGTGATTAACAACTGGACGTAGATTCTTTTGAATCGAACCAGGATAAAAATTCTGTGTTGAATTTTCTTGCTCTCTATACTCTTTACATTTTACGCATATCAACTGTTTGATAAATTTTCTCTAAGAAAATTGTTTTTCTAAAACGAACTATCAAAACTTGATTTGTGACCGTAACACGCTTTCCGAGTATTTTATTCCGCTGCGCGACTCTATAACGGTACCGATTGTTCCGACAAACTCTATCATCATGCATATCGTGTCATCTAGTTTTACTCACAAAACATAACTTTTTGGCTCCTTCATTTTATGATTTCTTCGTTGAATAATATAACTAAATTTCATGTGCATAATAGAATTCATTAATGAATAAAATAAAGAAAGTTCACAACCGTATGATATCCAAGTTTTTGTTTACCACTGTGTTATTGAAAGCTTTCTTAATGCGCGATATTTTACATACTAATAAAAGATTAAAATGGGTATTACCATTTCCTAGATAACACATTTTATTCATTTAATGTTTTTTTATGACGTTGTAATCCTACGTTATATTTATAAACTGTTTTTTGACATTTTTATAACATTTTAAATAAATATTTGTTGGAAGTCTCAAATTAACTAGAGATAATTAACTAGAGATAAGACTAATTTAGTGTATGTAATGTTGGGAAGTGCGAGTCTAAGTTCCATATTGGATAGAAATGAGAAGTAGAGCACTATATAAAGATGAAAGACCCATTAACTCATTCTTTTAAGTTTTTGGTAGAGAATGATATCAATCTTTTATATGATTGGACTCAAATTTCATTGATGTTTATATCTCTCCGATGAATAGTAATATCAGAAAGTGTATTGAAATTTTTAAATCGACTAAAAATAAAATTAATTTAAATATAAAAATATATATAAATCTCATTTTACATGTGAATTTTATAGACTTTAAATTAAGTTTAAAATATACTTCCTAAGATATTATATAATATTTGCAAATTTACTTGTAAGAAATCAAGGTTACATCATTTCACGCTGAAAACAAACATGAAGTTTAGTTAACTAAGATTTAATGGATTATAATCATGATTCCAGGAAAGAAATATTGAATATATATATATATATATATATATATATATATATATATATATATATATATATATATATATAAATAAAGAGAGAATAATAGCACATGGCTAGGAGTTTCAAGAATCAATGCTGGCTAGCTTCATACATTGTAGGAAAGAAAGCTTGAACAGCTTTGCAGATTCCATTGATTGATTTTTCAGAGTAGAAGGAACGCAAAACCAAATGTGGCAAGAAAGAAAAAGCACACATGCATGGTTGTTTCATATCATCATCATAATTTCAATTTCAAAAGTACAATTCATATACTACAAAATTTCACAACGTTACAGTGAAGAAATCAAACCCATGCTAGGTATACTACGGCCCAGTTGATCCATTGGGTCTCGAACTATCATAGACTCACCTGAGAAAAAAAAACCTACCAATTTTTTTATTAAAAATTCATGTATAAGAATTTTATCAATTTTATTTTATTAAATATATTTTTAGTTTCTTAATTTAAAATAAAATAAAATTATTCTTTTTCCAAACTTTTGACCTAATTTAATTTTTCAATTTTAAAAATACGTAAATTTAATTATTTTAGTCAAATTTTATTAAAATTATTCAACATGAAACGTATTTTATAATATCATTTAAATTATTTACACAATTTGACATATTTTTGTTTGTTTGAACATTAAATGAATTTAACTATAATTAAAAAACTAAATTCAAATATCTTTAAAATTGAAGATTAAATTATACCAAAATTTCGAAAAAAAAAACTAATTTTCAATTTTTACTACAATATTAAAAGAAAAAAAGTATTTAATCTTTTTCTTTCCTGTCGATTTTAAAAATGAAAAATATCCTAAACATGTGACGATCAAATAGATACTATATCACGATCAAATAGATATTAATATTATCCGTCATATCAAATAATAATTAATACATATAGACCTTGAACATGGTGAGAAATGATAAATGTTTTTTTATTGGTTTAATCCTATATTACATCCCTATTTATGTACGAATGTTTCAATTGGGTCCTCGTTTTTTCAAGTGTATCAAAATGGTCCTTAATTTTGAAAATTGATATCAATTGAGTCCTTTCCGTTAAGTTGGCTGGACGGCGTTAAAAAAATTGATGAGTGGATGCTGAGATGACGAACCAACGCTCGTCCACCAGCGAACGAACGCTCGTCCACCAGCGAATGAACGCTCGTCCACCAGAGAACGAACGCTCGTCAACCTCTTACTGCTGGACGACCGTTCGTTCCACACTGGAATACCGTTCGTTCGGTGGTCGACGAGCGTTCGTTCGCTGATAGACGAGCGTTCGTTCGCTGGTGGACGAGCGTTCGTTCGTCATCTCAGCATCCACTCATCAATTTTTTTAACGCCGTCCAGCCAACTTAACGGAAAGGACTCAATTGATATCAATTTTCAAAATTAAGGACCATTTTGATACACTTGAAAAAACGAGGACCCAATTGAGACATTCGTACATAAATAGGGATGTAGTATAGGATTAAACCTTTTTTATTTGAGCCAAGTCCTTCTAAAGTATAAACCTAGTTACTACAAGTATATGTTTCATTTGCTCTTTACATTAGATTTGGGCTTGAGTCGAATTCTCCTCTTTTCGCATATTTTAAAAGAATGTGAACAATTTTAGTTCAATTTCCTCCTTTTTCTTTATTGAAGGCATTTGATTAATAGCTTTGGAATGTAACCAACAACCATTGCTAATTAAATAAAAAAATATTAGCTTGGCCTATGATATGGTCACCTTTATAAAGGTCCATTTCATCTATGGATGAAAGATCTAAGTGAGGATTTAACTTTTCTAAAAGTTAGAGTAATAAATCTTAATTGTTGATTAAAATATCAGTCAATAGTATTCCTATTCATCTATGATTTATTATATGTACGCACACGAAATACTAATTCTTTATTGTTTCATCATTATATGATTAAGATTTGTTATCATTTACTCTCTAAAGTGAGTTTCTCTCACTAAAAGAAGTGAAAGAGTTTAGTTTCATCATTATATGATTAAGATTTGTTCTCACTAATTTTAAAAAAAAATCAGTTTTTACATGTTTCTTCTATAAGTATTTAAAAGAGTTTAGTTTTAATGCACTCAATTTAAAGTTTTGCACATCATCAACCGATTAAAAACTAATCTGAATGCAACTTTATAATAATCATTAAAAATAATAATTTTTTATTACAGAATTTAGAATACGATTATAATATTTAAAAATCTTATAAAAATTCCATTATATTCAAAATAAATTTAATTTAAAAATATAAAACGAAATTAAAATAATGGGTCATTTTTCATGTTTAAAGTAGAAATAAAATATTAAAATATTTTATGAAAATAAAGTCCTTCAAATTTGTTAGGTTGAATTTCCCAGTTGATCATCGAGGCTCTGATGCGTTGTCATAATTGTTTTTATTACAATCACGGTGTCTTAAATTAAATTCTACAAAACAATTTGGTTGAAGTTTTGGAATAAATTTATATCTTATTAGACTATCATATTTGATAACACATATTTTTTTATAAAGTGATTTCATTTTTTATTGTTATATTTTTAATTTTTATCTAACTTTTTATTAGTAATAAATTGAGTTTATTATTAATAATTATTTTAATTTTAAATGTTTAGCTCATTTTACTTTTGTTTACTATTTTGAGCACAATTCTTTATAGCGATTATTTTTGTATTGATTCTAATAGTTCTATTGATTTCATATTTTTAGGACTTTAAAATGGATATATGAATTATTAGATTTAACTTTTTATTTTATTCTTAGTACTTTTATAAATTGAGATAAATTTGTTAGAAATTTGTAAAGAGAATGCTACACATTTGATTTTGCTAGTTTTTACCTACATTTTTTTAATTAGGCTTCTGAAACTAATTAGGTTCACATTAGATCATAATTTTTTCAGAGTTTGACGAGTAGGATTTAGGTTCAAAGCTTTATGCTCAAAATAATATACAATTAACAATTACATAATTTTTCAATGTTACAATTTTTCTCTTTTTCTATCTATTTTTATCTTTTGTACTGATCTATTTGATATGTTTTACTTATTTTATAATTTTTATATATAATTGTTTGGTAAATCGATGATAATTAAAATCCAAACAAATAACTAATAGACGAGACGATTAGTCATCAACTAGGACGGTCACCAAATAGACCAGAATGCCAACTAATAGACCAGATGACAAGCCATCAATCCAAATGGTCACTAACAGTTCGGACGACTAAGTAACTGACCGAATGGCTGGCCACTAATATGGGCTGTCACCTAACAGACCGGATCATAAACCATAAAGCTGGAGGACCAACTAGCATATCAAATGGCGGGCCATTAGCCCTTACCGTCAACTACTAGATAACACAAACAAGTAACAAATCGAGCAGTTAGCTATCAAGTCAGATTGTCAACTACCAAGCCAATGACAAATCAACATGGTAGGAAATCACCAAACTCGACGGCTAGACAATAGATCATACAGTTGATCACCAAAATAAACGATCCAAATTGGACCAAAGTAGATCAACTTCAAAACAATTTTACTTGGGATTAAAGCATGATTAGTCATGTTTGAGCCATAATTAGGTCAACCTTAATAAAAAGGCTCATCACAAAATCTATAAGAGGTAAGGAGGTAGGTCACATATTAAATATAACAAGTGCAAAGTGTTAGGAATTATGTGCCTCCTGCATCAACTTAACCTATGGAGACTAAACAACACAAGGAGCCTTACCCAATAGCCCACAATGGCAGCTCGAGAGCCAGAAAGGATCACCCATTCATGGCAATTGTGAACGCGATTGGGATGCTTCCTTTCACACCGGTTATAATGGAGAAGGCTTTGTCGCACAAGTGGATCATGCCAGTTTTTTATAAGTATGACAATTCCACCGATCCTGATTAACACCTAAAAATGTTCATGAACCAAATGCCATTGTACACCTCAAGTGACCCCGTATAATGTAGGCCTTCTCCATCTTGCTTAAGGGAGAAACATTGTCCTAGTTCAATTCCTTACCACTAAACTTCATAGATAACGTTGTCACCATTTGTTCTATGTTTGGAGCACAATTTGCGACTAGCCAACTACACCACCTAACATCCATTGTCTTAATAAATGTATGCAGGAGAAGGAGGAATTTCTCAGAGCGTTCATGGAATGATTTGGAAAAGCCGCAAGACAAGTCAGAAACCTTAGCCATGAGGTGGCCATGCACATATGATCACGGCTTTACGGCTAAGACCATTCGCAGATAGCATCTATATGAAGATGATTAAGAATATGAACAATTTGAGGTAAAGGGCCATCAGTTCATACACGTGAAAGATATGCACGACTTTTGAAAACAAATGTGAGTGAAAACTTTGTTTAGTGACAAGAAAGTGAAAAGAAAATTGCATGGAAATGAGGGTAACACTCATTTCAAAGAGTTGGCCAATAGGCCACATTTTCATCAATGTACTCCTCTCAATGCACCCCATGCAAGAATCCTTGAGGAAGCTCTAAGTGTTGAGTTACGACCTCCTCCTTGGAAGAAGTCCATTCCTCGAAATATTGATGATAATAAGCATTGTCTCTATCATAGGAACCTGGGACACACAACGGAGTTTATTCGATCCGATCATTGTTAGGCCACGTGTCATTGTATTTGTCTCAATTTGGTTCCTATATTTTATTTTGTTTCAATTTTGTCCTTGTATTTTTATTTTATCTCAATTTAGTGCTAATTTTTTTTTAAAAAAAAATTATATTTGTACAAAAAGACCTTACATAAAAATTATTTTTAATGTGTTTTTTTATTAGAATTGACGTAGGTGAAACTCTATTATAAAGTTTAAAGAAACCTTAATTTGTTTTTACCTATGTGAATGTATCATATTTTGAGTGCTAAGGAGTTTAAAAATTTCCTATTGACTAGAGATAAAATTAATTTAGGTATATAAATGAAAACAATTGTGACTTTATAAATATAGTTTTGTAAAGTTAAACCGTCTTCTAGCATTAAATTTGACTTTTAGTATATCTATCTCAAGCTACTGTGATTTTTGTGCTTTGATGAGATGATTTTTACCCGTTCCACAAGAAAAGCAACTTCTTTATGGTATCCAAAAATGATATTTCTCAAAGAATAAAGAGAAGTGCTTTTAGTTGAGATTTTCCTGCGACCATAAGGCATATGGCCTGCAATAGATAAGAGCATAGATGTGGATTAGGGCATGCGAAGCTTATAAATATTTTTCATAACTTTTTGGAGATAGAAAATAGATATTTTATCAGCATAATGAGTCTAAAGCTAAAGCGCTATAGACCAAGTGTGAAAAGGCACTATGTATGAAGCTTAATGTGGCCACGTGTATTGCACATCTTAAAAGTTGGAAAAGAAAAACTATGTCTAAGAGCATTCATTATTCATGCAAAATCCAACTGTGTGACACCCCATTAATTATACAATTCTCTCTATGGTTTAGATTTATCGCAGATTGTTATGTTTCAGGTTCTTTGCATATGAAAACCTCACTCACTTCCTTACTTTATCTCTTCATTAGTCCCTTATTATTGAAGAGGTGTTCATATTGGGGGCATCCCATTGGAGAGTACATGCCAGCAATGAGGATAGAATTACCCTTTGGGTCAATGGTTTAAGGGGAATTCAGGTTTTTGCCCCACCCTGTCCCTAAATTCAACAGCAAGGTTCTTATTTGTAGGGTCATGAAATGGACCTTTGTGTGGCACTTGAAACCTTTGATGGGCCTAAAACCAGTGGAATTCGTATAATGTGTTGATGGATCACTGTTGGAAGTCTTGAAAAAGCCTTGATAACATCTGAACCGGGACTTTCACTGGGTCTACAATAAATCTCAGACCCATCAAGAACTCCCCTCTTCAATGATGAATTTATCATCCAACGTGCTTTGGTGAAAAGGTCACCAGAAATCAAACATGGCACATAGCAATAAAATATGAGACTCTTGGGGAAATCATGTCCATTAAACATCACTTTAAGAATGCATGGTGCATATTAAAAGAAAGCAACCAAACATGTGTATCTTCCAAGATTGTAGAAATATTTTTCTGTTCAAGATGAGGATGAAGATGATACTAATAGAGTGTGGCAACATCACCACACATCCCTTACACTGCTGCCACTGGTGTTGTTGGATTTGATCCATATGACCTGCTCAGGCCACATATGTTCACGTTTTTTATTTGACGTAGGCCACTCATAAATTCTCAGATATGAGGTACAGGATCATATAAATCAAGTTAGTTAAATGAACATGTATGATTTTCCCGATGCGTTTTGTGGCCTTGCTTTCAGCTTCTCCAATAATAGAGCAACAAAATCTGCGAACTATGATAACCTTGGCCTCATATGTTTTTGATGCTTAAGGCAAAGAAAATAACCCAACACATTCCAAAATGTCCGCGACCAGAGGCATCCAATGCACACAAATTTGGGTAGATGTTAAGTTTTATAGCTTTCTATGCTTTAATTCTGTGTCCTTTCTATGAGTCTTGTTCTCCGGGGTGGCCCTAATGATCAAATCTAAAGCAACTAGCCAAGGATGGGGATAGTTGCTTGTCTTGGTCCATCAAAATCTAGTGCTTGCAAGAACCATGACCACTGGTTTCTGACAAGCCTTGGCATGATTTCATTTAACAGAAAGTGTGTGTAACAAAAATGTGTTTCTTCTACTTCATAACTAGTGGTCACCATTCAAGGCCTGGCTTGACAAGTTGCACAGTTTTCCTTATCTTGATGGTGATACTGTCAAATGGAAAAATAAAGAAAAAATAAATAAAAGAAAATAACTTTTGTAGGTTGCCACAATTGTGGTGGCTACACAAGAAAGGGGTCCCTTGTAACTTGGCACATTGATAACTAAGTAGAAAAAAATTGACTAGACTAGAGATGATCTTAATGGAACTGTCACGGTCATCTCCCTCGAGTGGCCTTGACTAAGTGAAATTTTATACGTACAACAACAATATTTGGGAGTCCATATATGGCTTTAATGCATATCCGTTGGTGTGTCTCTTTTGGTTCATGTGCTACACGTACTCATTTGATCGTGCCCACACACACAAAGACTATGGCAACCACTATACTCCGACACTGAGAAATGGGCATTGGCTTTGATGGGCCAAATCATCTATTGACTAACATCAGTATCTAGAAAGAAAACTAAAGTTGATAATACTAAGTATTGCATGTGTAAGTTCTTTGCAGGTGAAAAGGTCTCTCCACAGTTTATTACCCTTTGGTGGGACTTCTTGATATATCACCTTCCATATGATATGGTACTATGTTATGTATTATTATGTGATATGAAATTTTTGGTGAGGTTTTGTTTACATGACAAGATGGTTTTTATGGTCTGATCCGAATACTATTTTTACATAATGCTGCTACCAGGTAGGTTTTTCCTCTATTTGAACCTACCAGTGGTTGGGAATTGAAACATTACTCACCCACCTAATACTATAGACTTATGAAAACAGATTAAAGAGGAGGCAGTGTGATATTAATGGGCCATAGTAAATCTATCCTAGTCAAAAGAAATTACTTGCCAAGCAATTACTTTTAATTTGTTATGGAATATGGAGTGACTTTGAAGCCCTCAAAATGATGGTGGGATCTCTGTAATAATTGTTGTCCATCTTATGTATAATAATGATGTATATGAGCAAAGAAGCTTAGATTGAATTATGCACATGTTCATGTCCATTTAATATATATGCATAGCCAACAACCACTTAACACCCAACTCCCACTCAAATCCATAGAAGCATATAGAATCCAAGGAAACACAGCTCTTTGCTCCCCACAATCCCTAACAGAAACCTCTGGTTTTAACAGCATGAGAGGATAAAAAGCACTGTTCCCCACTTATATCCCAATCTCATCTTTATTGCTAATGCACATATGCACATCTTGTGGACCTCACACAAAAACCTCCAAAACTCCCTCATCATATAAAATTATGCCTAGAGTTATTCATTATCCTAAACTGACCCTCCCACTACTCTCAATCATTCCAAACCCCTTTCATCTCTTTGCATCTTGATATAGCCCCCCTTCTTGTTACATATTACTGTCATTTTATCCAAACTTCACCATAACTTCTCAAACTTGCACCATGTCCATAGCAGGCCTCGTGGACCCAGAAATTAATCACAACAAGTCCTTCCATCGCAGGAACGATTCTGGAGAGCTTGATGTGTTTGAGGCAGCAAGGTACTTCTCAGGATACAGTGAAGTTGTTGGCTACACTGCCTCCACCTTCACTCAGAAGATCATGAGAGAAGAAAGGCATCATGCACACAGAGCCAGAATCAGCTTAGACATGCCAATGAGAAGCTTGCTCCCCCAACAATTCCATGGCATGGAGAAGCAAATCATGAAGGAGAAGAAACACAAGCAGCCTAGCTCTCCAGGTGGAAGGCTTGCAAGCTTCTTGAACTCTCTCTTCAGCCAATCAGCATCAAAGAAGAAGAAATCAAAATCCAGCTCTCAGTCCATGAAAGATGAGGATGAGAGCCCTGGAGGGAGGAGAAGGAGGAGGAGCAGCATTAGCCATTTCAGAAGCGCCAGCACTGCAGATTCAAAGTCCTTATACTCTTCCTTAAGTTCAGGGTTTAGAACTCCTCCTTATGTACAAACACCAACCAAGAGCTGCAAGGAATTCAGAACCTTCTCAGACCACAAGCATGCACAGTTATTGTCAGCAAAGTATAATAATGGACATGCAAGATCAACAACCACTTTGCAAAATGAGTTGTGGGATGAGAAGAAAAAAAGGGAACCAACAACAACTTTGATGGATGATAACAGCCACAATCACAATCACAAACACAAACATACGAATGGATTATCATCTTCAGAGAAACAAAGGAACAAGGGCAGTCATGAGTCAGTTGAGAAAGATAGGATGTTAGTGGAGAAGTACTCAGCAGAGGAGAAGGAAATCTCTCAAATCAGGAAGTTCAATGAGGTTGATGATGGTGCAGAAAGTGATTCAAGCTCTGATCTGTTTGAATTGCAAAACTATGACTTGGGATACTATTCAAGTGGTCTACCTGTCTATGAAACTACCAACATGGATAGCATCAAGAGAGGAGCACCAATTTCCAATGGCCCTCTGTGATGGTGTATAATATTCTCTTCCTTCTTAATTGGTTGGTTCATGTTGAACTAGCATGTTAGAAGCTATCAAAAGGAAAAATCTATTAGATTTTGCCTGTTTCCCGCTGGGTTTCATTTCAACTTCTTTCAATACTTTTTTCTCTGTGTGTACAGATTGGAATGTTGGCTTGTCTTATCTAATTTTATCTCATGTCTTTTCCTTTTGGACCTTTGTTTTAGAGTGCAAAAACAAAACAAAATTTTATGCCCTCCATTACCGTCTTCACCATATTCTTACCGTGATTTTAGGTTTAACATTTAATCAAGAGTTTAGTTGCCAATTCTCCCACAATCATTTCATGTGTCCCCCTTACCAAATCCATCATCTTAGCCTGTGCTTTTGCATTTTACTAAATTTCGGATCTGATTCTTCTAAAATAAACAATCATTTACAGAATAAAGTAAACAATATTCAGAATAAAGTTATGATTGATATTATTATGTGTACCTGCATATATAGCATATTCATTTCAATATCTTCCCTTAGTTCTATCATCCAACCACTGAAAATTCTTACTTTATGATTGTTCATTTTAATGTAATTAAATTCCTAACTGTATAACTTACATAGTAATAACTATATACTTATATGAACCATGTACTTTATATGTACCTATGATCAAGGGTTTTGTATATATACTGTAATAATGGTTGGAAATCTAAGGATGAGTCTAAGTCTCACATTAAATAAAAATGAGAAAGTAAAACACTCTCATTAATCCATTACTATAAGGTTTTGGATACATATTGATGTCAATTTCTTGTATGATTGAGCTGAGATTTAAGAGAGATAGAATAATCATAATAAAATACTTAACCTTCAAAGCAAGGTTTTTGCTTGCATGCCTTGATTTTTATTGGGAATGGAAAGAAAAACACAAAAATAGGTATAATATATCTCTGTCAAGTTCTATGATTCATAACATGATCCATGTTGGGTATGTGTCAAAGGGTGTCTCTTTTTTCATAATACAGTACTATAATGTTTTTATGATATTTTCTCACTCTCAGTAAGTAAACAATATATTAAATATCCGAGAAATATAAAATTTTCTTGACATTTTCTTTTTCGTTTAAAAAAGTTAGCATAAATGTGTGGAAAATGTTGAAAGAAGATTGATTTGAAATCATTGTTAATATTATAATAAGATTGTTTTGAGGAGATTTTGAATTTTTTTTGTTGTTTAAAAGTTGCACGGGGGAATCTAAGTATCTTAGGCAGAAACAATTTCGATGCTTACAATTATTTCTTTGTCACATTGAGGTGTTCATGCAATGGAATGTGGTTGATTAGGGGAATGGGAACTCAAAAAGTTAGAAAATGGATATCTAATCATCTCTTATTTTTCTTTAAACTATGTTTAATAATATGGATGATGTGACATAATTAGTGTTATCGTGTGTTCCGTTAATGGTGGATTAATTGAGAACCCTCAAGAAAAGAGAGGCACAAGAAAATTGTTCCGTACAATGTTTTTACAGGTTCAATCAATCTTAGCTTGTTAATTCAATAATTAGGACCTTGATATGCGTAACCAAATGTGTGTTCAATCAAATCAAATTATCAAACATTGGAAAGTCATGGAAATCATCTTAATCTAATATATTTTCATAGTGTTTGAAGACAGAATAGAGACAAACATCAAAATTTACCTTACCATGCAAAATAGCATACACATCTTTTTAAGTTAAAAATAAAATAAAATTCAAGAGAAAGAGAGATAGTGACCTTTTGAAATGAGTTCACACTTGCACAATTTCTTAACCAATTTGTTCATGTTGGGTCATTGACCAATTGCTATAGTTTTTCACCTTCACCTAAATCAGATTTACTTTTTAAATTTCTCCTATATTTTCTTCTTATTTTGAATAGCTTAGTGTTTACTCAATAAAATCCTACTTTATTGACAAAAATTTACTCAAATATATCTTAACCTAACTTATTTTTAATAAATTTTGAGTGAACTTTTATCTAGAATTTAACCCTCCAAGTACTAAAGAACTATGAAAGAATTTATTTAGTCAAAATAAAATTAAAGACAACTAGTATAAAGAAATAAATGAATTATAGTATACATAATTAATCTTTTTTAAAAAATATTTTTTCTTGTTCTTCATAATTATTACAATTATCGAAACTGGTCATCCAACTTGGTTCAGTCTGACCAATTACGAATTGGTCACTTAGGCTTTGTTCACTTGGATTTGGGGAGAGTGATTGAGGGAGATTTGAGAGGATTTGAAGGTAATTTTTTTTGTTGTTTATTTGAGTGAATTTGGAGGTATATGAGAGTGGATTTAGAAGTAAATTTTTTTAATCTGTCACGTCAATCAAATTCTACACTAATTCTCACAAACTTTACTTCTAAATTCACTCTCACTTATCTCTAAATCCCCTCAAATAAATAACAAAAAAAATAACTTTCAAATCCTCTCAAATCTTCTCAATCACTCTCCCCCAAATCCATTCAAGTGAACAACACCTTAGTGAACCAATCTAATCTGACTTACTTATTAGTAAACTTAAGAGTTTAACCTGACCCACCACTAGTTACAACTAAAATTTGTAAAAAAGGCTTAACCCAACATTACTTAAATACTTAGTATGTCGGATTGACTCAGAGGTTTTAATCAATTTTAACAGATCTAATGATTACCAAAAGAAAAGAAAAAACACTAGTAACATTTTCAATAGATTTTAACCATTGAAAAACATATGAATTGTATAGATGCTTAATGACGAAGTTAGAAAGAAAGGTGGGAGAAAATATTTAAAAGTTATAAGACTCGCTTGAACAACTTAATTCTTTCTTAATAAAATATTAATAATTGACAATTACTGATAAAAAAACACTTCACAAAAAAATAATGGAAAAACTGTCACGATTTTTTCTAAAGCAATTTTATCAAGTCATTTCTTAGGGTTTTTTTTAAATAATGTAAAATTTGAAAGTTTCATTTGTTCACTCTCACTTGATGTAAAATTCAAATAATGAGTCTCGTTCTTTTATTTCAAGTCTCTTCTCTTCAACTTTTCTAGATCACCATTTCCCCCATTATTTATTTCTCTTCCTTTATCTCTTCCACACCAAATACCATCTTAAAATTTATCAAAATTTTCATTACCAAGATTTGAATGGAAATTTAAAAGCATTACACCACACCACATTGATACTTATTTTGATATAAGTTGAACTAGAAACCTTACTAACAATTTTGACAAACACAATAAGCACTTCTAAATGCCTCCTATCCTACATCAATTACTTTGAATAGGAAGAAAAGAGCATGATCATGTGGGGTTTTATAACTTGTTTTTATTTTGAATATGAAGAAAAGAAAGAGAATTTTAGAAGAAATTGTTGGGTTGGAGGTATGCATTCTCTTGAATATGGTTTACAGGTGGAGGGGCTATGAAGGAGTTAGATGATGGAGTAATTTGATAGCCTTTTGAAAGAATGATGAAAAGAAATGGTGCATGGGGAACCAAAGGGGTCGGTGTAACCATCAATGTGAGGTGGAGGGCCCAAACTTTGCTATAATTCAACTTCAATTGCATTGCAAAGTTTACTATGTATCTTCAGGCCCTAATGGATTGCCTAGGATATGATAGAGCTAAGAGAGAGAATCATGCTCATCTTTATGGAATCTTCCTTTTTCTTTTTCTTCTATTTTTACAAAACTTCAATTAATCAATCTTCATTTGAATAAATCATAAATTAGATACATCATTCATTATAAAGAATCTTTTCATGATTTGTCTTTTCATAAAATTCAACTGTTTCCACCTTATTAAAACCTATATATATAAAACAGATTAAAATGTGTGGAAGGAGTGATTAGTGACAGAAATGGATTAAAAATATTGTACAGTTATTAAATTATTTCTTCATTTAGTCAAATAGTATTGGCATTATCTAATTGACTTTGAACTGGGAAAGGGTCATTTGGTTATTTGAAGTCTTCAATTTAAAAAACATTTTCTGTCTCGACTATAAGCATCCTCTCCAAAATGTATCATTTTCAAGTTAACCATTTCATAAAATTACTTATTCTAACCAAAAAATTATCTTTTTAGACTTTCAGCAAATTACAAAATTGTATAGTTATTTCTCATTAAATTTTTCTTGGCTTTTAGTCTTTCAACATTTACAGATTTTGTATTTGGTTCTGAAAAAAAATATATTTGTAGTTTCTTTCTTACCTTAGTGATTTCTGAAATATTTTTTAACTTCTTTTAGCTTTTAACTTCTTATTTCAAAAAATTTTATAAAATTAAAAAATATTTAGTCAAAATAAAACATAATAATATAATGAATACACACTTTAGACTCATATAATATAAAAACGGACTATTCAATTTTCACCCTGTAAAAATTCTTCAAATCAATGATGATTAGGTTAAAGATTTTGTTGCGGAAGAGAATATTTACTAATTTTTTTAAAAAAAAGAACTATTTTATAGGGTTCATATATTTCTTAAACTTTTCCTTGATACCTCAGAGATTTTCTTAATTTAACATTAAAGAAAAATAGAAGACGAAGGATTAATGGGATTTGTCATCTTAAAAGAGTACATAGAAAATTACAAATACTTGTAACATGAGAAAGTATTTATATTGGTAATACAAAGGTTGTTGTTTATCTAACCAGAAATTAAAAGAGAAAAAATGGTTTATTAATTATGATATGAAAAGAAAGTTAATATCCATGAACTTAAGCTTTTTTAATTGATTTTTTGAAAGGCATGCGTGGTGCATGTTGATCCCCCAACATCACACTCTGCTTTTGGGAACAGAGTGGAAGTGATTTCAATAAAGAAGAAGATGGTTTTGCCAAATAGCCTTTAAGAATTTCAATTTTTTGACTTTTAGACCCTCTTCTCTGTTTCACCATATTCTAAACCTTACTTTTCTAGATTCTTTCTCTCTCTCTTTTTATTCTTTTTTTAATTTACATATTTTTCTTTTTTTGTTTTTTTTTTTTTTTGTAAACTATCCACATATTTCTATGACCTACAAACAGGGTTAAACTCTTTCTTCCTACATCCTAATTCTATCTTCTTCTTTTTCATTAATCAAGGTAAGAAAAATCTAGATTCTATAGTTTGAAAATATTACAAATTCTATGGTCTCAAAATGTTTTTTGAATTGTATAATATAAAATTTTAAAAAATATTTTGGATTATACTTTAAAAATGTATTTTAAATTGTATAACCCAAACTATATTTTCAAATTTAAAAGTATATTCTGTACTGTATAATATAAATGTATATAGAAAATATATATCTAAACTTAAAAATAAATTTTAAATTACATAATCCAAAACATACTTTTTAAATTGAAAATTGTAAATTTAGCCCATGGACACTTTTGATTTATTTAATACTCATAACATTTGTTGGAAAGAAAAATTCATTTCTTTCTTCTCTCGTTGGCAGTTTTTTTTTTTCTGAACTTCCGTAGCTTTCTTCTTGCACTCCTGTAATTTCTTTTTATTGTTTTTTCCATCTGGATTATATAATTTAAAAATTATTTTATGACTTTTTAATTATGCAATCAATAAGACATTTTTTTTTGATGGATTATACAATATAAAAATCATTTTTAACTTTTAAAATATACAAACCAAAAGTCAATTTCAACTTCTAAATTATAATATTAAAAAATTAAGAAAAGAATACTTTCCAATTATGTTTCGGATCGTAAAATCTAAAAATCTAAAAAATTACTTTTGGATTATAAAATTAAAAAAAAAAACACAAAAAGAAATTATGGGATGTAAAATGAAAGTTACGAAGGTGCTAGAAAAAACTGCCTCCCCCATTTGGGCTTGGAAGCCCATCCGTGAACATTTTGGACAGAAAGTCCAAAAGACCTAAATGAAAAGAAGTAGGGAGTTACTCCCTCCACCACCACGGTTTTTAGTCTGCACCTCCCCAACGTTTTTTTTTATTTCAAAAGTAACCTTAAGTAACTTTTTTTTACTTTTATCTTATTTAATATAAAACCCTAATCTTATTTTCTCCTTTTTTTTCCATTGTCGTCGCTGGCATATCCTACAACCCCACAGAGAACTTCTTTTTTCACTCTCTTCTTCTTCCTCTTCTCTTTCCCTTTTATTTTTCATTTATTCTTCTCACTTTTATTTCCTACCTCCATTATTTCATTGCTTCTATTGTATTGCGTCGTTGCTTTTATTGTGTCGTTCCTTCCATTTTATTTGCTACTGATATGTTATATATGCTGTGAAATGATATGTTGTTGTATGAAATGATGGAAGGAAACGGGAAAGTCAAAACGGATATGAAAAATATGTTTGACCTTCACGGACATTGACATCTATTGAAGACAGAACGGATCTCAAATCTCCGTTAAGATCTTTAACTATATTTAACCATAATAAATACATTTTTACTTAAAGACAATTGGAGAATGGGGTGGTGAAGGAAGAAGTTGGAGTGGTGTAGGGAGAAACTCTCAAAGAAGTAACTAGAGTAGTTGAGATTCAAATATTTATTTTGAAATTACTGCACTTTCCACTTAATTTATCTGAAAACACGTGACAATTAAAACGTAATAATTAAAATATAAAAAATATCTTTTTTAAAATTTGTTAAGATTAATCTACCTGTATACATTTTACTTAATAGAATTTGACCTTTTATCTTCCAACAAAAAACCCTTCTGTTATTCACGTTCATACTATGGAAACAATATAGAAATTTTAGTTGAAGTAAACTGATTTTGTCACACAAAAAAAAGGTTCGAGGCTGATTTTTTTGTTAAAGGTCAAACTTCGGACTTAGCAAGACTTTTATGAAATTAATCAAATGTTTTAAGAGTATCCAACTAAAATACACACCACTTAAAATTTATATTATATAGAAAAATAAATTCGTAGAAATGGCATGTAAGGAAAACTAATTACAAAAAGTTACTTTTAGGACATAATCAACTTTACCCAATAAGTTATAAAAATTAGTTTGCATTTACTCATAAAAATTGAGTCTAAAAGTCACGTGCATGTGTCCTTCTGAGGCAAACTTTTAATTGGCTATATAAAGTAAATATCTGTTTTAAATTTAGAATATAAGATCATTTTTATCACATTAATTTGAAACAATTATTAATAATATAAGTTAGCATTCTTAAGTTTATTTATCATGAAAAGTTTTATACATGTTTGCCATTTTTTTCTGATTTCGTCTCTTCCATAAGTGCATGAATATTTTAAGAAAATAATATCTATAATAATTTAAAATTTTATTTATGTATTTAGAATTTAAATTTATTTTTTCTTTTCTAAGGCTTTTTCTTGTAAATCAAATTGAATAATGTTGTACACGAGGATTCTCTTTGTACTCCAAGTTTTTTTTCACTCCAAATTTTGATTTAATTCCAAAATTAGTTTTAATTTTTTTTTTTACTTTTTCTATCTTATTAGAGTGCACATCACACACATTCACTCATGTTTCAAAAATTAACCCAGCCAATGATACCATGTATCCTAAAATGGCAAAAAAAACTCGTATTTGTGGATATTCTACGGATAAAATCTGCTACGTGTATTTAGTACCAACGAATAAGAGGTACCTGCGGATAACGGGTAGCAAATATTTTAATATCCGCTTGTTAACGGGTCAAGTTCGGGTATCATACTATCCGTACCCGCAGGTACCCGTTACTTATAAGAAAAATGAAATTACAATTTTATCCATTAGGTTTTTTTTTCTAACTTTTTAATTAGGTTTTCTTTTCTGTTCAATTTGCTAAAATAGGGCCAAACCCCAAATCCCTTTCTAGGGTTTCTTCTTCAAATGGAGGAATTTACGTTTTTCTCCTCCTCATCTTCATCGTTCCTCTTGCGGCTGCACAATCTACAAACAATAACCAAAACGAATCGTATTACAACCGCTTCAGCCCTTCCATGGTTATCATAATCGTCATCCTCATTGTCGTCGTCTTCCTCATGGGCTTCTTCTCCATCTACATCCGCCATTGCACCCACTTCCCCTTCGCAAGCATCCGCAACCTCACCAAATCCACCTCCCGCCCGCGCCGTGGCCTCGACCAGGCGGTCATGGACACTTTCCCCATGCTGGAGTACTCTGTGGTGAACATCCACAAGCTTGGAAAGGGAACGTTGGAGTGCACGATTTGCTTAAACAAGTTTGAGGACACCGAAACGATGCATTTGATCCACAAGTGCGATCACGTGTTTCACACGGAGTGCATCGACGAGGCGTGCACGACAGTGACAACTGAGTCTACGATGAGGCGGCAGAGGTGGTAGACGGAGTGGTCAACGACGTGAGGAGACTACGACAAGAGGCAGATCTAAGATGCTTTGGTGCAGATCTCAGCTTGGACAAAATAAACTCAACAACTTTTGGAGTCCCGGTTTCTCTTTGAAGTGCAGATTGAAGATGCTTTAGTGCAGATCTAGGGTTTGTGTGTTTTGAAAAAAAAGGAGAATAAAGTTTGGGCCATTGGGCTTGGATAATAATGCACATACTATTGGAAAAGGGGTATCCAACAGGTATCCGCGGATTGGAAAAAATCTGTGGATTTTTTTAATGCGGGTACTCGCCGGGTACCGGGACGAGTAACAGGCACAATTTTTACATGTGGATCGGGTTTAGGTATCACACTATCCGGGCCCGACTCGACCCGTTGTCATCCATAATATATCCTGCACAACACCATAGCTACCACAAAACTTTCTTTCTCATTGCATCAACAAAGCTTCTTCGTCATCCCTATACACGAGAGATAAGACAAGTAGACATTTATTTTTTATTTTGTTGAGATTACTAGGTTTTCATTTGAATTTGACAGTGTATATGGACATATGTGGTTTTGGTCAAAATTTGGTTATTGTTTTTATTGGATTTCAAAAATCAGTTAGTGATCTAGCAGATTTAAAATCAGATTCAAAATCTAGTGAGGGCTTAACCAGATTTTGAAATTTGGCGAAGACTTAACTAGAGTTGAGGGCTTACACACACACACACACACACACACACGCACACACACACACGCACACACACACACACACACACGCACACACACGCACACACACACACACGCACACACACGCACGCACACACACACACACGCACACACACACGCACACACACACGCACACACACACGCGCACACACACGCGCACACACACGCACACACACACGCGCACACACGCGCACACACGCGCACACACGCGCGCACACACACGCGCACACACACGCGCACACACACGCGCACACACACGCACACACACGCACACACACACGCACACACACACGCACACACACACGCACACACACGCACGCACACACACGCGCGCACACACATGCGCGCGCACACACATGCGCGCGCACACGCACACACACACACACACACATATATATATATATATATATATATATATATATATATATATATATATATTCAATATGTATAATAAGAAAAGTCAAGTGAGAATAATTTTATTTTATTTTATTTTTAGAGTTTCTAATCTTTGGATTGTGATAGTGTAAAATTGAAGAACTTTAATTTTTGTTTAAACCTAATTAGAGCTTTTATAGTCACTCACTCAATCTCTAATTTCTATTGTGTGTTTCAGTCTCTATTATTTATTGTATATAATTACAACTTTTATTGTTGTAATTTTGTCCTAATCTATGAGTGTATTGATTTTTTGTGATGATTAAAATGAAAAGATGGAGACAAGTTAGAAAGAGTAAATCCTTCCTTAGTAACATGAAATAACTAATAGGTATGTGTTCATTGACATATTCTGATAAGTATCATTTTCTGTTGGATTTAATATCTTAAATACCCTTACCAATAATTGGATTTTAGACTCTGAAGTCACCAATAACATGACATCCTTTCATGAATTCTTTTCCACATAATTTCCATGTCCTAGTAATAAAAAACTTCACAGTTATGGAAACATGATAACTGCAACGGTTCAAGGAAATATATAAGTAAACCTAATCATACTCTTGAAAAATGTCCTACATGTTCCTAAATGGTCCATAAATCCGATATCCATTACAAAAGTTTACCAATGACCTATGTGATTTTTCATAGTAATTCTTGTATATTGCAAGATAAGAAATCATGGAGGACAATTGCACATGCTAAAAGTGGAATGACCTTTACTTTTCTAGCAACAACATAGCACTTCTTAGTGAAGACGAGCTCCCATAATACCAATGCTAGGTAGGTCAACCAAACTTTGAGGAGAAGAACTCATGTTTGACTCACTATTTTGGGATGTTTTTTTCTCCCCAATAAAAGAATTTAACTTCCCTATTTTTACCATCGTTGGAGTTTCTCTATAGATGTCTTTCTAGCCCAATTGAACACCATCTTTTTTCTTTGATTTCACACTAATGTGAGTTCTCTTATGCATTTTGTTTGTACCGTAAATTGTAAAATTCAAAATATATTTTTTTATTTTGTATTCATATATGTACAATCCAAAATATAAATTTTGTAATTTGGATTATACACCATAAATTACAAAGTAAATAAAAAATGAAATATGAATTACATAGTCTAAAATATATATTTTGTATTCTAGATTTGTATTGTATTTTTTATTTTATATTCCTGTATGTACAATTTAAAATACAAAATTTATATTTTGAATTGAATACTTCATAATATATATTTTTTATTCTTAAATATATACTCTAAAATACAAATTTGTATTCTAAAATGTACATTCTGAAATGTTTGTATATTGTACATCAACTAAAAAAAATTCCAGAGAATAAATTTTGAATTTTAAAATATGTAAAAATGCATGTTTAAATTATGAAAGTGCAATAAGAACCATCTAATAAAAAAAAATACAAAAAGCTCAACTCATTTTTTTAAGCTAATTATATGATCAATTTATCCAAATCCTACTCAACCCACCTCCACCCACAGTAACAAATACATATGTATATGAGACCGTATGTATTTTCATAATACATATAATAAAAAGTAACTATCTGAAAAACACCACATATTTATGAGCTATAAACAAACTAAATATCATACAATTATAATGATATCCAAACTACCGTATAATAATTATTAAAGGAATTTCAAAATTTAAAAAAACATTATGAATTTGACACATCTAAACATTATTAAATTTGTAAATTTATTTATAATAAATCATAAATTAATCTAATAAGTTCATTCAGTGGTTACGCACTTAAGTAGGATGAAGGATATTCATGACATGAAAAATAATAATAAAAAAAATATATATATAATAAATAAACAAATTGATGAATAATTTTTGTGGTTTGTGATGAAAATATCCCATCATGCTATGAAAGACTCCCTTCTGGATTATTGTCCTCTAGTGGGCGAAATTCTCCATTGACATAAATGGCTTTGCTGTCATTTGGGTTGCTGCTTTGAAAATTGAAAATTGAAAATTGAAAATTGAAAATTGAAAAGCAAAATCAAAATCAAGCTAAGCATAGTGTCATCTCAACATACCACAATGTTGGAATTTCACATTTCCCACTCAACTCCTTCTCCTTCTTCACCCTTTCATACTTTGATTTGACAAATAGTAGGGTCATCAATTAAACCCTTTGAGATGATATATTTTAAAGGGTGTTGTGTGTCACACTCCACTCATAAAAAATAATATATAATGTGAGTTTAGTTTTATATATATATATATATATATATATATATATATATATATATATATATATATATATATATATATATAACCGTATAGAATACAAATATAATAACACTCAATGTTGAGGCTCTCTTCTAATCTTTGTTTTATCTTTTTCTATGCATGTTTTCTTCTTGTAATTATATTGTTAGGTTAAAGAATATCAGAATCTTATCTAAAATTATGTGAGTATTGTTTGTCATCTAATTTCAGACAATATACGACAGAATCATGTCGTAGTTTCCAAAACCCGAAAATATGAAACACATTAACCATGTCACAAGAAAGTGTGACACAAGTCATACATGATTATCATAAAATTTTCAGTTCAAGGGAGCAACATTTTTACAAACTTCCTAGCAAGTGCCATGATTTAGTTAATTTGGTGCAACGAAAGTTGTTAATTTTTTTTGTTAACTTTATATTATAATAATAACATTGTGAGTTATAAGTGATGGCTTGGACTAACATGAATTGTGGTTGAGAAATATGAAACACTTAGTTAATTGTTTGTCAACAAATTTGTGTTTGTATTTTAAGAGATATTTTTTTGTTTAATGAGTGAAAAGAAAATAAAGAATGGAAAATGAATGGAATTTTTATAAGAAAATTACAAAGAAAATAAATTAACAATGAGACATAAGTTTTTTCATTTTATTGAAGAATCTTTTTACAAGAGATTCACTCAAGCGATACAACAATAAGATACGAGGAATTTACATAAAGATTTATATCACTCTTAATATAAAATCTCAAAATAATGAGTTTATGAATATTTTTTTTTACATGATAAAATTTCTCATTTTTATTTGATGGAAACTTAAACTTGTATTTATATTTCTAAAAATAAATTGTGATATGAAAAAAAGAAGAAGAGATATTCCTACCTAATTATCACGAAAAAGGAAAACGTGTGACTAAGCATAACCTAAAGCAAAACATGATTAGGCATACATGAAGGAAGTGGCCTCCACAATAGATCTCCACGTGTAGGATATTGGCTGATTTGAAGATAGCAACCTACCTCCACAATGTTTATTTTTTCTATTTTTTATAATTGGAAAATTCTAAAATTTTTACTCAGTTTGTAATCTATTAAGACTTTCTAAAATCTATTAATGTAGGATATAGTCCTTTATGATTTAGTTAAAATTATACATTTTATGATTTTCATAGTTTAAAAAATATTACAAAAGATTATAAACTATCAATGTTTTTGTCTTATTGTATTATTAACTATCATATTTTACTTTCTTATTATATCGTATTACGTTTGATAAATAATTTAAATTTTTAGTGATACATTTTTTTTAACTAATACTTTTTACTTTAAAAAAGGATGTTGTTTCTTTTCTTAGAGAAGAAGGAACACATTTCCAGCTTATTTTATCAACATATAAAATCACAACATTTCTACAATAATATATAATAAAGATTTCCTTTTCTTATTTTTCATTTTTACTTTTAATTATATTTTAAAATGAAAATAGTAGATACAACACTATTCTAATAAAAAGTAAATTTCAAATAAATTTATTATTTATTACTAAATCGATTTTAAATAGTCATTATTTCGTTGATTTGATATTTTTGACATGTTTATCCACTAAAAATAGCTATACACCTTTTAATTACTCTCCAAAAGTCATCTTTTATATTTTCTAATTTTATACAAAATTGAAATTTGCATTTTTCTGTCAAACTATTTTCATTCAAATTACGAGTTACACCAAATATCTCTAAAAATACATGCCTGGATTCTAGTTTTTTGTACACATCTTAGTTTCTATTTTATTCTTAATTATACTTTAAAATTATGATATTTCGAATGGATTTTTATATACACCAAAACTAAAAAAAAAAAAAAAGAATACATCAACCAACCAAACATAACTACATGCCTTTTTCATTCTCTTCCTCTTTTAAGTGAATTTATAATCTATATTAACAAAGTTTTCACTCAAATTATAAATTACACATATTAAATAAAAATAATAATAATAATACATAATATTTAAATAAATTTATTTAATATACCAAAATAAAATATCAAAATTCACGTTTTCACACATTGATAATTTATTTTAAAAATTATTAGAAGTTTTAAGTTGACTAAAAATAATGTTAATATATAAATAAATATAAATCTCACTTTGTTAGGGAGACTTTTGATATCTCGTCTAAGTCTAATTTGGCTGTGATATCACTTATTGAGTCTATGGAGAAGGAGATTCACTAATAAGATACAACATCAATAAGATCTAAGTCCAACCATATAAATAAATGACATCATTTTATATCCAAAATCTTAAGATAATGAGTTAATGAATCTTCAACGTTATATAGTGTTCTATTTTTTCATTTCTATTCAACGTGAAACTTAGACTTATACTTAAAATTTTAATATATATCTCAGTATAAAATAAATATATTAAAAGTTTTACATTAACTAAAGATAAACTCAATATATAAGTAAATAAAAATTTCACCTAACAATCTATTTTTAAAAGATTAAATTAAATTTAAAGTTAATTTATTATAAAAACATTATATTAATATACATGAAAACACTCTATATATTGATAGAGTTAAACCTACTATAAAACAACCTATAACAGGGATCTCAAGTCTATATTTATTTAAATCAACATTTTGATAATAAATTTTTAATCAGTTGTAAGTCTAATTTTTATTAATTTAGTTTAGTTTAACATATATTTAAACTAATACAATAAATCTATTTTTTATTTTTTTTGTGCATTAGAAAAATAAGTTTCCGACAGAGAAAAAAAGGGAATAACTGCCGCCACACGCTTTGTGTACAGCAACCTAATTCACTACATAAAACCCATAAATAATTCTAACTTTTATTATCCCAGCCACTGAAAATCTAGTCCATAGTATCAGACACGTGAGGGTGCGAAAATCTAAAAGAAATTAAATAAATTATTTCCCAATAAGACATTAAAAATGTGCAAGTAGATACTTTATTTAATCATTTACACGTTGCTAATTGGGATTTTTAAATATGAAATCATTATTTTCTTTAATTCTTTATATAATTAGATAAAAAAATTTTCTTTGAAATCAACTAATCTAAACGCATGCTGAACTTTTATGTAGTAAATTTAACATTCAGTAAATGCTTAATAGAAAAATTAATATTTATTTCAGTATACAACTTTTTTAAATTTTAATTCAGTAATAACATAATTACTCACTTGCTTTCATGTTTTATTTAATCTCTTAGAGTGTGTCTCTTTTCTCTAATTACTATAGTTTATTGATTGCCTTAGTTAAGATTATGATGCCAATTACACATCTTCACTTTAAGGGGTAAAAATCATGTTTTTCTTACTTTTTTATTGCTTTTTTGGATAAAAACATGCATAAAAACAAGTAAAAATTATTTGTATAAAATGCTCAATCTTTAGAATATATGTATAAGGTGATATAACATGAGATATTGCGTAAAATTTTAAATTTTAAAGTTGCTATATTTTTATCTATATATAACGATTTAGTAATTTTGATTTTCTTTATGTAATTAATATATATATATATATATATATATATATTATAGAAAAGAAAAACCAGATTACTTTTGAATAATTTAAAAAAAAGTATTATATTTCAAATCCTTTATTTTATTTTAATATAATCTTTTTAATAATTAAATATTTTTAACTGGTAGTAAAAAATAATGACAAATTTTAAAATTATTCTAAAATTAATTTAATTATGATGTTAAAATAAGTCCACATATAGGTTGACTTAATAGAAAAGTTAAGAACAAAGCAACAACTCCAACACATAATTCTACCAGTGGAACAACTTTTAAAATCTAACTTGATTTTTATAATACATTAATTTCTAATGTTCCATATATTGGTATATTGCATGTTTATCTGGTCAAGTCTATAACTCAATCATTAATCAAATGGTATAACTCGAGATCAATCACATATTTGACCAATTATTCTAGGCCGACGACTTATATGTATTAATCCCCTTTTGGCTGACCATTCTAGGGCGGTCACTTTTGGTTATTCATCCTTTGATTGAATACTCTAAGCTGGTGTTTATGGATTGACCTCCTTTTGGTCGACCATCTTTGACTGTCCATCATTTAACCAACCTCTTGGACATATCACCCCATTGACGACCACCCTTACTAAATGACATGATCAACCAATTACAAAATGATCAGATTAACATAATTGTAATCAAGAATAAACTTGTTAGTATTGATTAAAGTATGATTGGACTGTGATTAGGCCAACAAAAAGGTAAAAGCTCATACCAACCCACTATAAAGCTCTAAGGTATAACTTTTAGACACAATCGTTAGATATGCAACACATGCATAATTACATTAATACCATATCGTTCGATCATCTACTAGCATCAGAGTACATTTTATAAGTACATTCGACTGAACTAGAAGACTCGACCAAACACATGTTCGACCACAAAAAACACAACATGAACACCCGAGTGACACAAACAATCAATCCAGGAATCAACAGTACTCTTGGCGTTGGAGATCGACCACAAGCCTGACCCATACATCTCGAAACAATTGATAATATTATTCCAGACTTATCAACTCGTAATGTATTAGAAGAAAATGAAACATTTACACTTTATGTTGGATGTGAATATGCACATTTTTAGGTTGAAGAAGTAATATGTATATACATATTTTATTTTATTATAATTATATATCTTATAACTTTGTTTGGTTATGTTATTGTCAAATACTTGGAAGGAGTTATTCAAAAGACTAAGGTGAAAGTTAAAGGTGTGAATAACTTCTGATGGAAGTTATGAGTCATTGTGAATTTTGATGAGCAAGACTCTACCATTGGTGAATGACAATCCTTGCTAGTTGGATTTTAGGTTTCCTTAAAATTTATTTTAATGATTGCCTTGAAACGATTTTAAAGGTATAATAATTATGCAAGTATTTAAAAATTAGGTTTAATAGGTTCGGAGGTCCCTATATTTGCGGGTTCGTTTCACTTGGGTCCTCCAATTTTAGAAGTGATCAATTAGGTCCCTAATTTAACAAAATTGAGTCAATAATACCCTTTCCGTTAAATGCAAGGGAATCTGAATGCAAATTAAACAGGTGGCATGCTGAGGCATCATTTTATTTGCAGGTGGCAGAGTTTGAGCTTAATACGTCGCAATTTCTGCAATTTTTAATTTGCATTCAGATTCCCTTGCATTTAACGGAAAGGGTATTATTGACTCAATTTTGTTAAATTAGGGACCTAATTGATCACTTTTAAAATTGGAGGACCCAAGTGAAACGAACCCGCAAATATAGGGACCTCCGAACCTATTAAACCTAAAAATTATTTCTAATACTTTTCATAAATTAGAGCTAAATTTAACATTAATCTATTTGTTTTTATTTGTGAAACTTTGATTTTATTTTAAGATTTGTGAGGCTAACGATATTGCAAAATGAGTCTAGAGAGAAATAAACTTAATAATTCAAGCAAAACTAGAGATAAAATCATAAGTAATGATAATAACCATAGATAAAGATTAGTGGGCTCATTTTGGTTGAATCACAACTTATGGAATGAACTCAATTATTCAACTAAAACTAGAGATGAAATCATAAATAATGTGTTAATAGACATAGATAAAGATTAGTGGGTTCATTTTATTCATTGACATTGGTAAAACTTAAAAACTTTGATTATTTGTATTATTTTTCTAACCAGTTATTTTATTATTATTACATTTGTATTGTTTCTGAATAGGCGCTTTGTGGGAGAAATAAAGAAATTAAAAAAAAAAAACAAGTAATTTAACACATTGGTGGCTTTAAAGCTAATTTTACTAGAAGGAATGAGATGATAATGTCACTACATGCATATGTTGTTTATAAAAGCCCAATATTATACTAATTAGCCTTTTTTATTTTAGTTACTCAAAACTAGAAAGTTGTCAAGTCATGGAAAATTATATATTGAAACACATA
Organism: Vigna umbellata; assembly: GCF_029865625.1. Classification (NCBI taxonomy): domain Eukaryota; kingdom Viridiplantae; phylum Streptophyta; class Magnoliopsida; order Fabales; family Fabaceae; genus Vigna; species Vigna umbellata. Next base: position 45,261,484 of record NC_142173.1, read on the forward strand.
AAAGGAAATATTAATTATTTGTAAATGATGCAACTCAAACTATAACGTAAGTTTTTATTATTGAAGAAATATTGTTTTCATGTGTTATGATTTTAGTATTACTAATCTTTCAAAAGACTTTTTAAACAAATAAAATATAATTACTTTATAATAAAATTCTCCACTAAAAACATATATTTATAATAATGATCACATAGATTTATAGTCTACAAAAATGTCTCCATTTCTTGTAGATTTAAAAATTTAATCAAAAGTTTTTTTATAACCTGAACACGTAACAGAGGTTTAAAACCTTCTTAAATATAACTGTCACATTATATTATATTATAGATACTAAAAACCTTCACTATAATTGCATGGGACGAATCTAACTACAAAAGTTTTTAAAACTTCTGCAATTTAGTTAGGTTAAAAACTTCCACTAAACTAAAATAAAACGTTGTTTAGTTAGTTTTTTTAGTGACTTGATTTACTTTTTGGTAAAACAAAAAATTTTGTAATCTATTTTGACTTACTTCGAATTTAAAAGTTAGATAAATCGAGTCATTTATTAATGTTACAATAATAATGAACTGATTCGACTAATTTTGTTTATAGTACTACAATATAAAGATTTTAGGTAAGTTGATTCGCTTAAGAATGTTACTTAAGAATGTTATAAGAATAATAATAGTAAATTGATTCGACTAATCTTTCTATTGTGTTACAGTATAAATATATTAGTTCAAAATTAACGGTTTATATAATTTGACAAATTAATAAATTAAATATTTAAATTATTCAAATATTATTTAATAGCATAAATTTATGAAAAAATGATAAAAAATAATAAAAGAAAGTTATTTAACTACGTTTAAAAAACTATTTTTTTATAATCCAATTTAACTCATACATGTTAAGCTAAATTAACTCACAAGCGTTTCTCTAACTTTTATATATATATATATATATATATATATATATATATATATATATATATATAATGTAATCTCTATTTTTATCATAAGAAAGGGAAGGAATGATTAAGGTGAGACAAAAACAAGTAAACTCTTTATCTTTTTTTTTCCTTTCATACCTAATAATAGAAGAGGAAAAAACAAAAGCTAAACTCACTCATGTACATAATTAATTCTATTTTATAAAGAGAAGAAAGAGAAAGGTAGTTGTTATATATATATATATATGAGAACTTGTTAACTTGTAGTAATTAATTGATTTAGAAATTGACCTTAATAATATAATTTTAGCATATATTAGAACATTAATATGTGGGAATAAAAAAAATTGAAAATAAAGACTCCCACCCTTATATCCTCAACTGAAAATAAGCTAAATGTTATGCATTTGATTTTTTGGTTTTTTGAGGGGTTTCTTCTAATTTAGCAAGTTAAATATTATAGATGGAAAGGATATATGTTTAAGAATTTTATATTATAAGACAGTTTCGACAGGGAGTGTAGCTTTTTGAAAAAGAAAAGGTAGTGGTAGTGGTGATGGACATGAAATTGAAAATAGGAAAGCATGCTTTCCAACAGTAAAAAGAATGAACTCAGCCACCAAAATACCAGGAACTGGGGCCACACCCACTCCCTTATGCCACCTTCCTCTAACTATTCATTTCATTTATTCTTAATCACTCTTATAATTTAATTATTCACTATTAATTAGTTCCATCTAATTGATTCTAACTACTCATTAAATCTAATGGATTAATTCAATGAAGTAATATAGTGGTTGGACAACTTAAAGTCGTATTCTCCCATAAATGTAAACGAAAGAATTTATGTTTGATGTTTGTTATGACTCAATAATAAATTTTAAAAAAACATGTCAAAACCAAATATATTGCCTTCTTATTTATGTTAATTAACATTATTAGAGTATTCAAAATGCATCGTTTCATTCAAATGTTTTAATTTTGTAGGTAATTATAATATAATCTCACATACATTGTCTGATAAAATTCAATACTAGTAAGATTGTTAAATTTACTTACTTTCATTATAAACTTTAAGTTTCAATTCTTCTTTAGTTTTTACCATGTTGATAATTAAATTATCTCTGTTTTTCTTTTTTGTAACATAAAATCACATGTAAAAAATTAAGTTATTATTTTAAAGGGTAAATTTCTTAAAACTCATTAAATATGTTTTCTTTTACATCACAATCTAAGTTATAGGAATTTTCATAAATTTTTATTACCTTTTAATATTAGTAAACTCAATATACTAAATCTTTTAAATGCAAAAATTACAACCTTTTAACATGATATTTTTTAATAATTACATTCACATCACACAAACATTATATTACCAATTCACAATAGATTGACTATTTGACTCTATTTGGTCTCTCTCACACAAGCAATAGATTATAACTACACCTTTAAGTCTATTGAGCCACACACATAAGTAGTAGATTGTATATCTTTGACTTTACCTAACCTCATATATCAAAGTATATGTTTTAATCTCAAAATATTAATGTAACTTATTAGATATCAAACGAGATCATGAACCCCGATTTTTTATATAAAAAACAATGTCATGAAAAACCAACAATTTTTTACCTTTTAGAATAATTTAAAGCACATTTCTCAAAAAAAATTTAAAATATTGTCTAACTCGGCTAGAGGTCTTGCTCGTCCAAAAGATCGCAAGCTCAACAATGAGATCACCCAATCATCCAACAAGCAATCTTTAAAAATTCTTATCAAAATAGCTTGTCTAGTGAGGAATTTGGTTCGCTTAAAGATCCAACCATTAGTAGAGACTAGCCCAATGAAACTTGACTTGTCAACTTACGAATCTTTGATCTCTAAAGTTTTTCATAGAATCGATTTCATCCAATGAGATATTGGCTTATCTAACAAAGATTAATCTTGAGTCTTATTGAGTTAGGGGTGAACCCTATAAGGCCTATAGGGGTCATGACTCCTATAATTTTTATTTTATATATGTAAATGAATATATAAATAAAAGTTTTTTCTAACTTTAGTATATTTTTATGAAGATTCTCCATTGTATTGAATTACTATAGACAACCTTTTCCACATACAAGTACAATTTTCAAAACTTACTCAAGAAAAGAGATAAATATAAACTTACTCAAATAAAATTTTTAATAGGATAAAATTATTACATAACTTAGATATTTGAGGTGGATTTAACCTTAAAAAAAACATATTCATGAAATTTTATAGAGAAATTAGAAAAAAAAATGAAATATTTCTAGAGAGATTATGATCTTTAAGAGATAAACTCAAATATTTAATTTTTATATTTATAAATTTGACATTTTAATAATAAAATATTTAAATTTTACTTAAGAAAGTAGTCATTTTCTTAACTATTTTCTATTTTCTTATAAATACTTAAATTAATTACATGAAAATAATAAATAAAAATATCACTATGATTATAATTAAGAAATCAAGTTATATTTTTACTAACAAAAATATAAATTGAAACAATTAAAGAAATAATTTAACTCTTCTTTTTCATTTTAAAAAAGGATCAAACTTCCTTAGCAACTCACACATTAATTTTATGATTTGTTTGAAATGATAACTTGGTTAGTTAGTCAATGTTTTCAATAAAAAGTAATATATCACATTGTATTGATAAAATAACTTATATACTTAAAAAGTTTAAACTTAAAAGTGGCACGTGTATATGAAAAAAAAACACATGTATCATTAAATGACTCCATAAATTAAAAGGCTCCACATATATTATAAGTTGGTGAAGCATTGCTCATAAAATGACATTAATATTTTGGCCACATGTGTGGTGTGAAAGTTGCAAGGTGGATCATGTCTAGCTTAAACCATAAAGATGTTTTGTGGTGTCCATTTTAACTAGCTATGTTGGACCATCTACCATTTTTTTTAACCAAATTTTACTTTGTAAAACTAAATGCCTATTTTTTTTAATTCATTTTTCAAAGAAAAGAAAAATTCCTATTTTGGGTGATGTCTAAAATAATGTTATTCAAATAAGTCACAAATTGTTCCCTTTTAACTCATGTTTAATGTTATAATGTTATAAATCAACAATTCTCATTGGATAAAATAAGAAATATTTTGTTATAAATGTCAAAATTTAATTGAGAAATAATTAATATACATCAAGATGAAAGTGTTATAAATAAGCTTTATATTGACTTATTTATTTTTTTAAATCACAGTCAATTATACTAGATCTCACATCTTATTTGATGATTTTATTTTTTGATTTTGTAACTTTTAATAAACTTTAACCCATAAAAGAAGTGTGTCCAATAGTGTGATAGAAAGTACATTTCTAACACTTTTTTCATCTCCAAAAAGAACATAGTATGTATTATCAACTTTTTCTTCTTCTTGTAAAATCACCTTTTGAAGGATATATTTATCTAAATTGGGTGAATAACTACATAGGACAAATAGTTACATATTTGATCCAATTATATAAACTTCCTATGATTTACTAACTTTTCCTTTAAATATTTAATTCATTTACTGGAAAGTACTTAAGATTTAAATTCATCATTAGGGATTAAACTAAAATAATTATACTTCATTTTTGTCATTATCATGTAGAGTAACTTAAACTTTATACTTTATTGTCGTTCCATTTTTATTATATATATATATATATATATATATATATATATATATATATATATATATATATATATATAAACTTTTGCTTATTGTTGAGGATAAATTATAAAATTATTCCATAAACAGTATTATGTCGGACATATTAGTTTCTAAATGTGTATTATATCAATCAAAGAAATCCTTAAGTTTCATTTCATTATATGTTTTGTTCTTTTGTTTAACTTTTTGTAATTTTTATCCCTATTATGTGTTTTGAATTAATCTTTTATTGGTTTTTTCTTGTTAAAAAGAATTAAATCATTTTAAATATTCTTCCATTCAATTCTTCCTGTAAATTTCAAACACATTTCTAACTTTGGATTATTTACAATTGATTTGCATCCCAAATCCATTATGAAACCCTAAAAACTAGATAAAAAACATAACAGTATTAAAATTTCATGAATGAAAAATTTGTTAGAGTATTAAATTTGTTTATTTGTAAAAATTAAAAGAGAACAAAATTACATATAATTTGTATTAAGGAAATGGAAAGAATGATTAAACTCAGTTTTTAATATTTATAACCTAAGAATTAATTTGACAGAAAAATACCCATTAAAAAACCATACACATAATTTTCATCACCCAAAAACTAACCAAGTGACTTTCAATAAACTTAGTAGCTTCTGAGGTAAGAGACCCACCAAACTAAATCTGTTAAATGGAAATTTTCTACTTTGGCATAAGAGTGTCTTGAGAAACGAAATTGTTCCCTCTAGGGTGAAAAAAAATCATAATCATGATCAACCATGTTGTTTAGAGTTTTACTTCTAACTACTAATTTAACTTTTACTCAAAGTTTTAGTCATCATAGATACAAAACAACAACTAAATTCAAAAACACACATTTTCTTCATTATTATAATGTTCAACTTCTTTGGTATGTTTATGTAAATAGAACCAAATCAAATGTACTAGAATGGAATTCCCATGCTGTCTCAAAAGCTACAAAAGACCTCAACATGCTTTTGGTTTGGTAGTAGAGGAAGAAATCATGTTGACTCATGCTCTATCTGCTTCAACGATGCCACTGCTCTGAAAAAAGAAAAAATCTCTAAAAAAAAGTTCTTTTTCTTTCTCTCTTTCTCTCTCTCACTGTTCACTCTGCTGTGTGCCAAAACTAAAACCACTCACAAGGTGCCACTAATCTGTCAGGTTATTTCAAGATACCATTTTTCTGGTGTTTGGTTCCCAAGAAACTGTTTAGAATAGAACCACGGAACAGTGAGAAGGCCAATTCATTTTCTTCAACCTGTGTCAGCACCAAGCTTGTTTTGCATTTTTTTCTTCCAGCGGTTTGTTTCCCTTTTCCTCTCAAGAAAAGAGTCCTTTCAGCTTCTTCTTTCATGGGCATATTCTTTTTCACCTTTATTCTGCTCCAACACTGTTTGAACTACCAACATTTTTACTTTGTCCATTGGGGATTTGAGCTTAAAAGGAGTTGGAACTTGGGAGATATCTAATCATGCAATCTGGGTTTGGTTTGATTTGATTTACCCTTTTCAATTTTTGTTTCTGGGTGCTGGGTTTACCTCAGCGTCAATGTCCCTGTCATAAAAAGTTGAGATTTTTGGATGCTATTTTTGGCTGGTAGCAGGTCAAGGATTAAGAGTTTCCTGACTATAAAACAAAGTGGGATCTGATTTTCTTTTTCTTTAGCCTTTTCTTCTTTTGGTGAAAAATTTGCTTTCACATGTCTGTGGGAATTTGTTATATTTTGACACGGTTGTCATACCTGTTTGTTTTATTTTGTTTCCCTAGTGTTCATTAGTACATGTACTTTATTTGTCTACAGCTATTAGTTATGTCTTGAGCAGTGTGTATTCATATATGTATATAGATATGCCTGAATTTGGTAAAACTTTTGATTTGGCATGGGAGTAATGTATTTCTTTTGATTGTGGTAGGATTCTCCATTATTTCACAGCATCTGTGACTTCGATTTGATTGTACTAATGGAATCTTGGAGTTATGTCCCTGAAGAGAAAGGCTATTTGTTTTCTGATGAAATGGATTTTTCACTTGATGCGTTTATGAGAAGTCGAAGAACATTGGTTGAATGGGACAACAAATCCAACTTTGAGAGAGATGGATTTAATTCAGACAGAGAGGCGGTTAAAAGCATGGAATTTGTGGACTTGGGTTTCCCTGACTTGTTGCAGAAGTCTTTTCATGGTAGCCAACCTCTAGAGACATCAAGCTATGAACTAAATAGTAATTCTAGTAGAAGAGGGAATTCCTCTACACAAGTCATTGCTTTGGATTCTACTATGGGGGAAGAAGAATCTGATTCAAAGCATTTAAGTTCTCTAGTTGAAGCGAAGACTCATGATTCTTCCCTGATTGATCTGAAGCTTGGGAGATTAGCAGATTGTAAAGGTGCAAGCAGTGATAAAGTTGCAAAAGAAGGGTTTACTTTGACATCCATAAATCCAACTACGCTTTCAAAGAGAGCTCGCACTTCCAGCTTATCTGCACAGGCTCCTGTATGTCAAGTTTATGGTTGTAACATGGATCTTAGTTCCTCAAAAGATTACCACAAAAGGCATAAAGTTTGTGATGCTCACTCCAAAACGGCCAAAGTTATTGTAAATGGCCTTGAACAAAGGTTTTGTCAGCAGTGCAGCAGGTATTTTTGGGTTCCTTTGATGGATAGTTAGTTATATTGAAGTTTAATACTTCTCTTACATTATGATGGTCAAACTCTTGCCATTTGTAAGCTCCTTATATTTGTTTAGCTGGTGAGGTACCTCAATCCTTTTGATTGGAAACACATAAAATTTGAGCAAATTATTTGCTAGAAAAAACTCAACAAAAGGTATCAGGATTTGTTTGGTTTAAAGAGAACAATCTTTTGTTTTGCTCATAATTACAAGTATTATATTGTTTCTTATTTTAAAAAAATTTCACACAATCTTCTCAGTGAAAACATAAAACAAGGTCAAACAAGTTAACATTTTGTAATTACTAGTAAAAGGGACATAAAAACTGAAATCTTTTTCTCAAATCTAATAATCTTAGTGCTTCCCTTATTTTTACTTTCATTTGTGTCCAAGTGGGTTCTATTAATGCAATTATTTAAAAGTTTTCTTTTCATTCAACAAATGTAGTTCAAATTGGTTTGACAAATGAGAATGCATTATTATTAAACTCCAATCAATCATTTTGTATAACCACAGATTGACTGTCTTTAATTTGTGGTGGTAAATTTAACCTGATGGTTACCTATGGATTAAATTACACCATTTGTTTTGTTTTAAAATTAGGTTCCATTTGCTGGCCGAGTTCGACGATGGCAAGCGCAGTTGCCGCAGGCGCCTAGCTGGACACAATGAACGCCGGAGGAAACCTCAATTTGATTACATGACTGGTAAACAGCACAAGATTCTTCACTCATATCAAGGTATGAAAATTTATCTGTTAGTAAGTACCTTCATTGGCATTAGATAAGACAGAATTATCATTTAAATTTTCAACTTTTAAATCTTCTACTTTATTGTCCAAGTGAAATTTTTTATATTGTTAATTTAATGACGTGTTGTATTATTTAGCAGCTTTAGTGGGTGCTTTTCGTGTCCAGTTTGTTAAAGCGCATTCTGTTTTAGAAAACTTCTGTGGTTTTAACTTCTTTAGCAGAAATACAATTTAAACGAACTAGCAGGTATGCAATAGATTGATGACGAAGGGATAACAGATTTCGGAAACAAGGTAGTGATAGTTTTGTTTGATTAAAGATAAAGAGAAATCATTCAATAAAGTTTAGACATTGTAGAATCATAATGTTCAGACAAACACTGATGCTCTAGTAGGAAAAACTAGAGGTTTCAAAGAGGCTTGTTATTAAAGGAATCAAGAAAACTTATAGCACTCTGTAATAAAGATTAGGAAGAACAATTCATATTGAAAATCCTTGTTTATCGTTTCTTATTAGGATTTATGTAGCTGATAACTGCTCATGCGTAGCTCAATGTAACTTAACTATGCAGAAATGATATTGATAGGAAGCACTCAATACAGTAACCTGAAAACTAGAATCATATTTGAAAATTAACATCATGATGTTTATGATGATTTCTGTATGATATCATCTTCTCCGTACTAAAATACCTACTAAGCAAACATGCCATAGCCATGATGAGAAAAATAAAAAAAGAAATTAAATTCATACCCATTTCTTAAATTTGGGTAGCATACTTCAAATTAAATCTGATAGGATCTATGCAGTAGTACAAAAAGTTGAGTTTTTAACAAATCAATAAATGCCGAAATTGAGAGCAAATGTTGTTGAGTGGCTGCATTTTGTAGCATTTCTATGTCAGGAGACTTTCACATTCATTTTACTTGGGGTTTTGGGTGAAGATCCCTCTGCATATATAACCATGTATTGGAGGGCTTAGAATAAAATTGTAATCTGATTGGTGTAATTTTGAAGATTGGTGTAAATATTTTACTTTGATAAGCTGAGGCAGCAATATATGACATTGATAGGTATTATCTTTCCCTTATGTTTTTTGTATTTCTCTTTTAATGTATGCTCTATTCTTTGTGATCATATTCCTGAGTTTATGATGCACAAGTTGTATAGTAGAAATCTCTTATTCAATTGTCAAGGGACCTCATATAAATAAGTTTTGGAATTTGTTGTTTGTTGCCTCTAGACATAAACTATATATTTCACGCTTTTTTGGTCACTATTAGTGCAGATATGTCACGAACTTTGTCTGATAGTGTATAACTAAATAATGTTTGTTTGATTCTTTATAATTTATTCTTCAATTGTTCTGTTCGATCAAATATCAATCAATTATGGTAATGAAGTCATTTAAAGAAGAAAGCCAAATGTTTCTTCTTTTAACAGTAAGATGCCAATACCATAGGATATTTGGGTCAACTCAAGCTAAGTTGGCTATATTAGCTGCACTGAAAGCTTCTTTTATGCTCCCTGTCCAATGACTTTTTGCCAACATCAGAGGAGCTTTCAAAAGATGATGATACAACTCCTTCCATGAACTAAAATTAAAACCATTAAATCCTGAAAAGACAAGCCTGAATTTTTTAAACATTTTAGACAAAGGAAGCACTTACAGGTTCTTTAAATTATGTTATCTCCTTATATCATGGTCCCGGGGAGAGATGTGGACCATTTAACTAATGTTGGTATGCATTTGTTAGAATTTTTTATGCACGAAGTTCAAGCAAAGCATACCAGTATTGAAGTATCTTTTCTTTATCATTGTAGGACTTTTACATTGCTATTCCTCAGATACCTATAAAATTTTATTTGATTCATAATTAAAAACAGAAAATCATGGTGGAATGTTCTTACAAAGTGTATTCTATAGTCACTGAGAAATATAAGATGCATTGTAAACAAGACAAAAATAATTGTTACTGTTCTAATGAAGTTGAACAAGATCCTTTCCTAATTTCATCTGATCTCCACAAGTGTTCAAGAAAAGTTTCCTTGTTTTTTTCCCTGTTGGATGTTTGTTATTCCTGTCATAATCTTACTTGTTCGAACAAACCTTTTCAATGGGAAGGGTATATGCACTTACACTACATGCACCAAGAGCCAAGAACTTCTCTTACACTGATTGTGTTATCAGGTACCAAGTATCTTGGGTCCTCATTACAGAACAAACCCCAGTTTCCCTTTCAAAACATATTTCAAAGTGGCATCCTTTTCCATGGAAAACATGCTCAGAACTCTCAGAGTGGACGCATCAAACTGGAAGAAGATTCCTTGTACAGTTCCCAACTTGCTGCACCCGTCACACTTGGTCAGGAATTATCAAGCTGTGCTCTCTCTCTTCTGTCAGATCAGTCACAGTATCCATCACGCCATGCAGCAGGAAATCCATTAGCCGGTTCCCGAATCCTTCACGGCATTCACATTCAAGATAGAGATGACCTAGTTTCCCAAACATCTTTGAGGATAACAAGTTCTGCAGATAAATATGCAGCAAACGAGTCCTTTCCATGCAACACCGCCTCTAAGGATGTTATCAAGAATCAAACCGCACCATTATCTAATGCAGTTCATGCTCTTCAAGACCATCATGGAGATGATATTTGCCAACCATCAGACCTGTTTGACATCAAACACCGTCTTTCCTCGGAACATGGAGCTACGGTTGATCTGTTCCAGTTGTCCTCACATCTTCAGAGGGTGGAGCAGCAAAGAAATTCTGTTTTGGTGAAGTGGGAAAATGAAGACTACTGTTTCCCAACTGTATGAAAGGCTGCTTATTGTTTTCCGGAACTGTCATTGACATGTCCTTTTTATTGATACCTATGTTGTGATGCTATAACAGTGGCCTTAGTAGTGAGACTGTTCTTGCTGAATTGATTCATTTGTGTAGTATGAGATCATTGATGGGTAGCGGAGTGAGGAATATCTTAACTAACAATGGTAGTGGAGAGTGTTTGTAATGAGGAGAAAAAGGAGAGACAAGAAAATCCAACAACTGTATAGCACAGATACCCCTTGAGCATTTCAAAAAGAGAAAAAAAGAACCAAGCTATTTGGGTTTAGCTGTATTAACAGTCGTAATTTATTGGCCTTGAACTGTTGTTATTGACAGTGACACTCATGTTCATATCTCTGAACATGTCTTTTGTGTTGTTTATGAGACATTCAACTTTGTCTATGGACAACAATAGTAGTCTTATGCACCCGCTTCATTTTGTCATATAAACTGTTTTTTATTGTTATTGGAACCTATGTCAACCAAGTGCATGTGCATGTACATGAGACCTGGCACATGTGAATTCTTCTCACAAGCAGAATAAATCTTGATTATATAAATATATAAATTGTTCATATTGATTTTATTAAAGTTAATCTTAATTATTCATTCATGGATGTTATGGTTAATATTATTTGTTTAATGATAACTATTTTCTCAAGATTTATCTACACAAAGTATGACAACACCGAAATATATGTTTTTCATTTAAAAACATATGCCACTAAAGTTAGATAGTTCCAAATAGTTATTAATACAAAATAAAGGTGTTGATTTTGGTTAGGTTGTGAGTGATGGGGTACAAGAGAAGATGCAAAATGGAATCAGGACATTAAAAGTAGATATAATTGAAGTATCTACTTTAGAATTTATTAATTTAAGGTTCAGGTAGTTGGCTCTTGAGTGGTCCAAAGAACAAAGATAATAATGTTTGATTAGTTTATGAAGAATATACATCCATGAAATAGTGTTATTATATATCCTTTGAAGAGAGTGTCATCTTTTGCAACTTTTACCTTAATTTTTGGCTATATGGTCTCAAAAAGTTTGGGGGATTCTTGACCAGGCCAAACTTTATTTTTACAAAAGGAATGGCTATAATTAGAATGATTGTTCCATATTAGGTATAGTTCTAGGTGCCCTAGGGAATCCCCTTTACAGCCTCATCACTTCCCATAAGAAATTAGCTTAAGATCAAACTACCAAATAATAAAGTAATGAAGCAAATTCCCAGAAGCAACACCCATTTTAAATTTGCATGGAATAATGCAACTTGCACTTCATGTAATGGATTCCATCATTACAAAGCACATATTAGTTGCAAGATATATAGAATCATCTTCGTAAAATATTCTAAGCACCATGTTCACGTGTGAAGACTCTTCTTCACATATACCTATCAGAGACTTTCAATAATATAATATTATACATGCTCTTCTTCTTCTTCTTATATAAAATTCATATTCTCTTCTAGGGTTTCAAACTCCACACGCATTATACAAAACCTTCAAGTTCAAACAAAACAAAACAACATATATACAATCATCAATGTGTTCATTTTTTTATTCTCTTTCTCTTTCTTTATAGAAGAAACTCTTTTCTTTCCTGTTATTTGTCTTCTAAGAAGCATTTGCAGGATTTTTGTTATTATATTTCAGAATCTTGGACTTTCAGAATCGTCAATAGTATTGCGTGTACTCTGATTTCCAATGATAGTTCAAAAATGTGGTTTGATAATTATAAACATCTTAAGCTATTTACAGAGTGTTTCCTTTTTTTTTTTTTAAGAATCAAAGATTTTCATTTATTGCAATTATTTTGCTTATCTTAATTTTAAGAATCTTACAATGAAATATATTATATACGAAAATTCATTACAATGTTAATAAAGTGAGTACTTTGCTTGATTTTGTAAGTCTTAAAATGAATTCCACATTTTCTCTATTAATTTCTCCTTCAAAATATACTTTTTCTTAATAATATCACATCATTCATTCTGTTGGAAAATATTATTGAACACTATTATTGACTTTAGACAATCTTTATAAGCAAATATGAAAGAAATGTAGACTCAGCCTTTTTAGTAACAATTATTAATAACGGAACATTTAAATTATAAGAACAATAGTTAATAACCTAGTTTTTATAAATGAATATCAAAATGGGTTCAACATGATGAATTAATCTAGCTAATCATTGGTTCAGGTTGAGTATATTTGAAAATATAGTTTTTTAAATGTGAGTTAAATTAACTTGGTTGCGTAAGTTAATGAGTTTGAATGGAGTTTCAGGTAAGTTTACGTAACAAACCAAAAGTAATTTTTTATAATTTTTTTCATTATAATTATTTATTATTTTTAATTATGTTGATTGATGTAAGAAACTCAAGATCACATAAGAATTTTTATATTGGTTTGATCTTTCGAAATCTACAATGCAGTGCCAAACTTCCTCTGCAATGCTTCAAATGCGTGGCCAAGTGAAGATGAAGGAGGAGCAGAACTGAGAGCAGGTGGGTTGAAGACAGAAACCGAACGCAGTGAGTGAAAAAGAAAGAGTTTCAAAAAAATTAGGATTAAATTAAATAACTCATAAGATCAATTTTGAAATTTTGCATAAATCATGGGTGCAAAAATAAATTTGATGGGGTGCAGGAATGATTGCCTAACAAAAGTCCATAATATCGATTGGTCAATGAAATATAAGCCCAAAAGAAAGTTTGTGTTTGCATATTTCTATATATTTGTTTTGGTACTTTCATATACATTAGAACAAGACATTTTATATCAATTAAAAAAGTTTTTTTATGTTGATTTTGGAGTTGACAAAAGTATCGTTGGTATAGAAAGTTTTATTTTTTTTTATGTTTGTTGTGTTATAAATGACATAAAAAAATCTTATTCTTATTTCATTTTCAATTTTTTTACGAAACCTAATACCACAAGTAGCATACTTTATCTTAACCTTATGCTCTCTACTATTATCATTCATTTTCTACTTTATTTACTTCGTTTCTTCGTTCACATTCGCAAGGTCTACGTTCTTATTGTCCTTTTCTTTACTTAAATACCACTCTCGTTGTGCACTTCTTTATCGCATAGCAAACACAATAAACACTGATGATATTGTACCAATAAACACTAATAACAAATCCAATAAACACAATAACAAATTAAGGTTTAAGGTTGATTAGAGCAAAATTGAGAGAAACTTGTGAGAGCACCACACTAACAAGAATGATAGCCTGGTGACTTAGGCTTAAGCCAAGAGCCCGTTCAAGGACCCATCACTCGTAGCATAATGAGAAAGATCCAAGAAGGAAGTGAAGATGCATCAAAGGAAGGAGAAATGAAGATGTTATTCACTTGGACCAAGTAGGACTCGCTTAGCGCACATAGAGGCTCGCTCAGCATATGTAAACCCTATCAAGTATAGTGCTAGCGAGTTGTTTAGCATCCTCAAGTGTAGCTCATTTTCCATATGTTTAAAGCACGAGAAGAGTGTGCAAATACGTGGCAATTGATCCACAAATTGCACCTGATGATTATACTTGTATGAGGCACCGTGGAAAGGGTTAAATCCTCCTATAAATTCACCATCTCCCCCTTTTGTAATCACTTTGAGATATATGTAATGACATGATGTTGAAATCACTCCAACCCTCATTTTGCTCTTAGTCATCAGCAAGAGAGAGAACTCAACCTCCCTTAGCGACCCTTTCTTAGTTAGGAACTCAAGCTTGCACAAAAACACCTCACCACATCCATAAACACCAAACTCGAGCCTTAATTCTTCACGCTCATGTGACTTTTGCTACATCCTTCCATCCTTCTATTTTCTCGAGTGATCCAAAGCTTCAAGCCAGCCTTGGAGAGGAGCCATCAAGTGGTATTCAGAGCTCCGACTGAGCACACACGTGAGCTAAGTGTTTTCTTCATAATCTGGGTTGTTTATTTCATGTTCTGTCTGATCTTACTATATTAAAGTGTCATTCACTAAGTCCTTGAGTTTGTTCGATCAATTAGGATTTATGGTTATTATTTGAAGGTCTATGGTGTTTGTGCAAGTGTATTTTTTCATTTTATTTGGTGATTTCCTTTTAATTGAGGCATTTTCATGTTGAATCCAAATTCGATCATGTCATGGTAATGTGCATATGTTAATCTGATGCATTGCTTAATTATGTTAAATTCTGGATTTAAATCTGCTTTAATTGTTAATTCATGGCTTAATGTTGAAGAATAATGTGGTGTAAGTTTTGTCTAATAAAAGAGAAGCTATGAAATGTGAAAGAGCTTTAGTGATAGACTACTACAAATCTTCAGTAATTGTTTGAACTCATTTCTGATTTTGTTTTAAGTTTCTGCTGAGTTTTTGGATCTGTCAAGTCAATTTAAATTGCTATTTTCATGATCCATGCTTGTACAAAGTCTAAGCACACAACAAGATAAGTTAATTGCCTAGCAAAGTTGGGGTGCTTATGGCAAATTAAGGTGCTTTGAATGTTCAAATTAAGAGTCACTCATGATCCATTTTGAATTGTAGCAAAAGCTAAAGTCAATATAATTGCTTAAATTAACTTGTTCATGATGTCATAATCAAGTAAAAAGCATGTAAGACTTGTGCAGTTAAATATAGGAGCCTTTAATTTGACATCGAAAATCTGCAATTTGGCCTAGTTCATTAAGGCATTTCATTGAACATACATACACATACACAGACACATACACAGCCACACCCACATAGACACAAACACAGACACACACACACACACACGCACACACACACACACACACACCCAGACACACACACACACCCAGACACACACACACACACACGTACACACACGCGCAAACATGAGCACGCACACACACACACCCACAAACACACACCCACACACACACACAAACACACATGCACACACGCACGCACACGCACACTCACACATACACACACACACACCCACATACAAACACACACACACACACACATTTGCCCAAACGGACATGCACAGAAACACAAACACACGCACACACACACACACACACACACACAAAGAAGTAGACAATCCCCCCCTCCCTCCGCACAAACACTCCCACAAACAGACACACACACACATGCACACAAACACACGCACACACAGACACTCGCACGCGCGCACGCACCCAAACACACACACACATAAACACCCACACACACCACTAACCCCCCTCCCCCCACAAACACAGCCACACACACACACCCACACACAAACACAACTACACACCCACAGACACGCACGCACACACGCACACAAAACACACCCAACATGCACACACACCCACACAGAAACACACACACACACAAACATGCACACACTTAAACAAAAACACTCGCACACAGTCACACACACACACACACACACACATACACTCCCACACACGCACCCATACATGCACGCACACAAACACACATCCACACACGCACATACGCGCACGCACACACTCACACACACGCAAACAACAAATATAGACGGACACATACCCACAATCACACCCCCCCAAACACACACACACCCACACACGCACAAGAGCACACATTCGCCCAAACGCACAAGCACACAAGCACACAAACACAAACACACGCACATACACACACATACACAAAAATACACACACAAACACATAGACAAAGACACACAAACACACACACAAACACACCACACACGCACACAAACACACACGAACACATGCATACATCCAGACACGCACACACGCACACACGCACACAAACACACACACACACACACGCACACACACACAAACCCAGACACACACCCCCACACACGCACACATGCACACACACACCCACACACCCAATCACGCACACACATACACACCCGCGCACACACCCAAACACACACACATAGACGCATACACACCCACATTCAAACACACCCACATACCAACACACACACACACACACACTCGAACACACCCACACACGCACACAGACACAGATTTTCCCAAACGCACACGCACACACGCACACAAACATAAACACACAACACACACACACAAATAGATGCACAAACGTACACGCGCGCATATATACACACACACACAGACCCACACATGAACATGCACATATGCACACAAACACACACGCACACACACGCGTGCGCACAAACCCAAATAATACACATAGACGCACACACACCCACACTCACACCCACACACATGCACACATTCGCCAAAATGCACACGCACACACGCACACAACCACACGCACACTCGCACATAACAGATACACACACACCCACACACGTATACACACACACACACAGACACATAGACACACAAACAAACTCACGCACACACACATGCACACACAAACACACTGACACAAATCCACACCCACCCACATACACACACACTTACAAACAAACGCACACACGTACCCTCGAACACAAATACATACACACACGTCCACGCACACCCACACTCACATACTCAAACAAAGATGCACACAAAATCATACGCACACAGGCACACACTCAAACACATGCGCGCACACACACACTTACACAAACAAACACACTCCCACACACGCACACTCACACTCAAACACTTACACACACACTAACGCAAACACATACATATATAGGCACACACTTACACAAACACATACACACACACACAAACACACTCCCACACACGCACATACATAAAGACACACACAAACAAAAAGACACACACGCACACAGTCATACACGCACACACACACACACATACACATACACTCCCACACACGCACGCACACATGCATGCACAAACCCAAACACGCACACATACACACACATACACATACACTCCCAAACACACACCCACACACGCACATACGCACGCACACACACAAACACTCGCACACACGCAGATAAAAACATAGACGAACACATACCCACACTCACCCCCCCCCAAACGCACACACACCCAAACACAACCACATAACCACACACGCACACAAGCACACATTCGCCCAAACGCACATGCACACAAACACAAACACACGCACACACACACACAAACGCAATCACATAGACAAAGAAATACACGTGCACACACAAACACACACACATAGATGCACACACACCCACACTCACACACACACCCACGCACAAACCCAAACACACCCACACACACGGACACATGCACCCATTCACTCAAATGTACACGTACACACGCTCACAAACGCAAACACAAGCACACACAAACACACTAACACAAACATACACACCTACCCCCCACACACACACAAACAAACACACACATGCACCCTCGCACACAAACACATACACGCATACGCAGACCCACACACACCCACACTCAAACACTTACACACACATTAACACAAACACATACACATATAGGCACACACTTACACAAACACATACACACACACACAAACACACTCCCACACACGCACATACATCAAGACACACACAGACACACAAACACAGGAAGATACAAATAAACAGACACAAACATAGACGCACAAACAAACACAGACACACCACATCACACACACGCGCACCAACACACACACACACACCCACATACACACACACACACACACACACACACACACACACAGAAACCCCCACCCACACCCCCAAACCCCCTCTCCCCCACAAACACCACCCAAACACACATACCCAAACACAACCACACACCCACAGACACGCACGTACGCGAACACGAACACATGCACACAAAAACACACCTAACATGCACACTCGCACATACCCACACACACCCACACATGCACACGCAAACAAAAACACTCGAAAACAGTTACACACGCGCACACACGCACACACCCACACACCCACCCACACACACACCAACACACCGACATACACATATAGACGCGCACATGCACACATGCACACAGAAACACTCGTGCACACGCACAAACACACACACACGCACAAACACATGCACACATGCACACACACACAGAGAACAACAACCACACATACATACACTTAAAGAAACCCACACCCACACCCACACATACACACACACACAAATGCACATATACATACACCAACAGACACACATAAACACACACACACACACAAACATGTACACGCACAAACACACACATGCATACACAAAGGCAAACACACACACGTACACAAATACAAACGTACACAATCAAACATGTACACAAACATACACGTACACAGACACACACACAAACACACCCACCTAAACACGTGCATGCAATACACCCACATAAACACACGCACACACACACATGCACACACGTACACACGCAAACACACGCATACACACACCCCCAAAGACACACACACACCCACACCCCCCAACACATACACTGGCACACACACACTAACACACCCACACATATGCACGCAGGCACACATTCGCACAAATCCACGAGCACACATGTACACACACACTAACACACGAAACCACACATCTCCAAACCTGTAAACATGCACACAAAAACACTCGTAAACACGCCCACAGACACACATTCATAAACAAACGAAAAACACACATAGAGACACACACACAGACAGACACACACCTCCACACACTCACAGAAACCCACACCCACACCCACACACACATACACACACAGACACACACATACACACACATGCATAGTCACACACGTAGGCACACACATACACACAAGCTCACACACCCACACACCAACACACACACACACGCACATATGCACAAACACGAACAAACACACACACACACACAAACACACACACACCCACCAACACCCCCCACACTCACACCGACACCCACACACCCACCCACACAGACACCCACACCCACATACCCACACACATGCACGCAAACACGTACACATACACACTCGCACACACGCAAACGCAAAACCACTCGCACACACCTATACACGCACACAATTAGACACATACATACGCACACAGCACACATGCACACAAGCACACAACTTACTTGCAAACAGCACACACACACATCACACACGCACACAACCACACACACACACAAACACAAACACACAAACACAGACACACACACACACACCCACATACTCGCACACACACACACACATATGCAAACCTACAAACACGCACACAAAAACACTCATACATACACACACAGATGCACACCCAAAAACACATAGAGTCAAACGCACAAACTCACACACACACATACACAGACTCAAAGAAACCCACACCCACACCCGCACATACACACACACACGCATAGGCACACACATACACACACGCACACACAAACACACACACCAACACACTAACACACACACCCCTACATGTACATATGCATACACACAAACACACACACCCCCACACCCACACACCCACACATACACACCCGCGCACAGGCACAAAAACACAGGCACGCACACTTATACCCAAACACACACATAAAAACGTAGACACGAATACACACTAACAAACACACAAAGAAACACACACACATACCCACACACACCCCCACACACTCACACGCACACCCACACACTCCCACACCCACACATCCACACACCCGCACGCACACAGGTACACATGAACACACGCACATACGCACACACACACACGCACAAACACACTCACATACACCCCTCCACACACACACACCCGAACCCATACATACAGACACACATGCAAACACACACACACACACACACTCCGACACCCACACACACACACGTACACATGCACACACGCACACAAATACACATGCACACCCAAACCCATACCAAGCCACACTCACACACACATACCCACACCCACACACGCCCACACACCCACACACACACAAGCGCACAAACACACACACACACACACAACTATACACACACACACAAACAGACACAAACACACACACACACACACCTATAAGCGCACACACACACACACAGGTCACACGCACACCACACACACACATAGCACACACACATGTGCACACACCCACATACACGCACACAAACCACACACATAAAAACAAACACCCACCCACCCACCCACCCACACACCCACGCACCCACAAGTGTGTAATACCTTAATTAATTAAGACTCGTAAGCTATTTTGTTGGTATTTGAATGCAAATGCAACAAATGTAAATATGAATGCAAATTTGTGAATTGAGGCTTGACACAAGAATGAATGGATGATGTTGATAGTATGAGATGATGATGTTGTTGGGGTTAGATTTCACCTACTTCACTTTCATGCGTATTAGAATTCATCTTCTTCATTGGAATGTTAATGTCACTTTCTAAATTACTTAGAACCCGATGTCACGGCGTAAAAAGCCTAGTCTTGATTATTAGACAACAATCCCTTGAAAACCCTAACAATCAATTTCGCATTAAGAAAAGAATGTTAAGACAACCAAATGTCATATCCCTATCCCTAGGAAATATTCCATTTGGGTGAAATCCTCCAGATCATGATTCACAAGATATTTCCCAATACTCAAATAAATCAAAACATCAAGTCATGAGTGGCCAAAACATAACAAGCATTAAGAATAGGAGAAAATCATTAACACTCAATGAAAGAAGCATAAAATGTTTAAACCATATTCAAATACATGAAAGTTTAGAGGTTACATCATCCCGAACAACAAATGAGTTTAGCTCTCCATTGTCATGGAGAAACTTGGCTTACAATGGAATAATGAATGAATGAAAACCCTAGAAAGTGAAAAGGAAAGCTCTTGCATGCCCAATCTCCCTCCAAAGGGTCGAAATCAGCTTTTATGTGCTTTAGCCGTCCAAAGATGTGAACCCTAGAGTGCAAAAGTCTTTAAATAGATCAACATTGGATCATGGGCCAACGCCGCTAACGCTCATCGCCCCAACTAAGGGCGCCCATGCATGACTGCGAAGATATTGGTCCTCAGCGTCCTGATTGAGGGCAGCCAGGCGTCCTGTGGTGTAGTTGTCTGGCACTCAGCGCCCCTAGAGGGGGTGCCCAAGCCTGCTTACAAGGAGAGTGGCGCTCAGCGGCCCAAATGGGGGCAACCAGGCACCCTTGCGAGACTTCTGACGCTGAGGGCCCCTAAAAAGGGAAACCAAGCGCCCTACGGTCCTTCTTCAACCTTCTTTCAGTCTTTTTTCCCAATGCTTATGCTATCCCTCCTGGGTTCCAACTCTTTGACACTTTTGCTCCTCTTCCAATCATACCAATAACCTACAAAATCGAGGGAATTAGTGATCAAATTCATAAAGTATAACCTCTCTTCACTTATTCACCAAATTCAACTAAAACAAGAATTTAAGCAAGCTTCAAAGTCAAAAGGGGTTATTTTAGTATCAGCATAGCATCACAAATAACAGTAAATTCAATCGTTATCAACACTCGCACACAGGCACACACGCACAGAACACACACGGACACACGCACATTTACACACGCACATATGCATACACACCCACAATAACACGCGAAAACACACAGACACACAAACACACACACGCACACAAAAACCTACACCCACACTCACACACACACACATACACACAAACCCACAGCTCAACACACACACACACACCCCCACAAACACACACACACACACACAATCACACCCACACACATGCACAAAAGCATACACCCACACACGCACACACACAACCACACATAAGCAAACATGCACACACGCACAAAAACACATACGCCCACACGCGCACACGCACACACAGACACACGCGCGCGCACATGCACACACACATAGACACACACACGTACACTCGCCTACACGCACACATGCACACAAGCACACACGCACACAAGCACACACGAACATACGCGTATTAACACACGCACATATGCATACAGACACACAAACGCAAACACACAAGCACACACTCACACATGAACACACGCACACACATACACACTCACACATGCATGCACACACACAAACACACATGCACAAACAGTCACACGCACACACAGCCACACAGACACACGCGCCTATACGCACACATGCACACACGACCATAAAAACACTCGCACACACACATAGATACACACACGTACACACACACGCACGCATACATACACATACATAAACAGACACACACATATACACACTCACAATAACCCACACCTACACCCTCACACGCCCACAAGTACATAAGTAGTTAAACACTCTCTCACAGACATATATACCCATCTACGCCTACACCCACACACACGAACACAAACACACACGCACATAGGAACACACATAGACAGATAGACACATGCAGACATGCGCACACGTACACTCGCGCACACACACATACACATGAATACAAGCACACACACACACAAGCACATACGCATAGAGCACACACACACACGTGCATAAACACACACACATATGCACACAACACACACGCACACAGGCACACACACACATGCATACACGCACACTGGTATACACGCACACGCACACTGGTATACACGCACACGCACACTGGTATACACGCACACGCACACAGGCACACACCGATACACACACACATAGACATACACACACCCACACATATCCACACTCACACACATACACATACCCACACACCCACACACACCCACACACACACACGCATAAGCACACACGCACACACGCACACACGTACACAACACACATGCATACATGCACACAATGTCTCTTAGGAAATGATGGGTGTAATGCCAGATGCAACAAATTTTTTTCCTAAAAGAACCCTAAGCTCTTACACCATGTTCAATATAGTAAAAAATATATATTAGATTAACCTCTATTGTATGGAATATACACATAAGATACTATATTTATAATAAAAGAAATAAAAACTAAGTCCAAAATACCAAAAAAAAAATAATAACAAGCAAACTACAGATAAAAAATAAAGATAAAATATCTAATAATTTAATATATCTAACCTAATTTAAAAGTTAAAAAAGATATCTAAAATTAAAAAAAAAATTACTTAGCTTTCTAATTATACTCCGAAATTTGCCTCTAAATAATACAATTTAAAACTTATTTTTTACCTTTGAATTGTATAATTCAAAAATCATTGTTTTAGATTATACAATTAAAAAAAAATTATAAGAAAAAAAACGACTTATAAATTACATTATTTTTAACTTTATATAATCCAAAATTCCATGTTGACTTCCAATTATACAATGCAAAGAGTAAAACGGAAATTTTATTTATAGGGGTGCAGCAACAAATACATGGAGGTGCAGAAGCTGCCCAAGAAAGCCTAATTCCGGAGTCCAACCCTTCATAGTTTCGTTTTTTTTCTTCCCTCTCTCACTCTTTGTTCTGTTTTGGTGTTGGTGAAGTGTGTGCCAACTGCTATGGAGAATCATCCAAAGGGAAGAGAACAACCTAAGAAAGTGAAGATTTTGAGCACGAGTTCACTGCAAATAAACGAAAAAGATGCCTCTCAATTGGTTGGTTCCATCGTGGAAAAGGGTATCTCTGATTCACACAACAACCCCACAACACCCTTCATCTCTTTTCCCAAATCCACTGTTCTACCTTTCCCCGTTGCGCGCCACCGTTCACATGGCCCTGTAAGTGCCCTTTCGTTCTCCTTGAACTCCCCTTTCGGCTACCCTTTTCACTGTAAAGCTTTTTTGTTCTTATATTGTATTGTATCATGCTTGAATTTAATTGAAACGAAGATGTGTTGTGATGAGTAAAGTATGAAAAGAAAAAACAAATAGTCTTTTCATGTTTTCTATGTTTATATTGAGTTTAACCGAGGAGGGTATGCTTGAATTTAGATTTCGTGAGTGTTAATTGGAGATATATACGAAGTTCTACTTTGTTTTGGCATGTGGTGGGGTTCACTGCATTCTTCTTATTTAAGTTGTCCTCTAGCGTGTTTTTTAGTGAACACAGCAAAAGTAAATAGAGGGATTTTATTCTTGTCTCCCGTTAGATATGAGAATAAATTAGTTAGTATTACTTGGTTTTGTGTGAAAAAAAAATCTATGTAGGAGTAACCAATGAACTGTTCATCATGTCTGTTGAGCCTCAAAGGTCTAAGAAGGCTATGAAAAATGAAAATGTGACTGTTACGTTGATTCGTTTTAGTTTACTATGAATGTAACTTGTGTAAAGTGTAGTAAGCTTTTTGGACTGATAGTTAGGTTCTGGTGGTTTTACAGCATTGGCGTCCACTGACTAATGGAAAGGATGATGATGGTGACAATAACGTTGAGGATGAAGAAGATAAAAATTTCCAGGAGTTTGAAAGAGTTTCGGCCTTTGCTAAGCCGGTAGAAAGGAGGAGGAAAAAGGGTTTGGATTTTAGAAAATGGAAAGAGATCAGTTCGGATGATGGTTCTTCTTTGGTGAAGGAATCAGAGGAGGGTGTGTCAAGATTTAGCCAAAGTACAGGGAAAAAGAAGTATGAAAACGGCAGTAAGAGTCTAAACAAGAAAACTTCATCTTCTGATAGTAATATTATTTCTCAGATGAAAGTGGATATGAAACCATTGTTAGATGACTCAGATGGTGGGTTTATCAGTTCAACAAAGATTATGGATATAGATACATCAAATAAGGCACATCATCAGGACCAAAGTGAATTTGATTCTGGTTTAGACCAAATTTGCTCTGATAGGATGTCTGATTACAATTTTGGATCTCTAGATGTGCAAAGACCAAAGCAAACTCACTTAAATTCAAACATGCCGTCTTTTTCTAGTTCCAATAGTATCATTAGTGACCAAAAGTCTGTGTCACTGGAAAGTGAAATTGATTATGAGAATCAAGTTCGGATTCAGCAAATGTCAGCTGAGGAGATTGCAGAAGCCCAGGCTGAGATAATGGCGAAGATGAACCCTTCATTACTAAAAGTACTACAGAAGAGGGGGCACGAGAAATTGAAGAAACGAGATGGTTTAAAATCAGAAGTGGGCACTGAATCAGAAGTGGGCACTGGCTCAGAATCTTTGAAGGGACATAATCAGAGTCTTCAGGATGCCAAGCATCTGCACACAGAGAATGGTGTTTCTCATACAGTGATGACATCACCATCCGAAAAAAAGCTAGATGATAACAAAATTAGCGCACAGACTTCAACCACCGCTAGTAGTAGCACATGGAATGCTTGGAGCAATAGAGTTGAGGCTGTTAGAGAGCTACGATTTTCTTTGGATGGGGATGTTGTTGATTCTGAACAGTCATCAGTCTACGGTACACCTTTCTATTCTTATGTTTTCTTAACTATCTTGAGTTCTAATGTCAATATGATGCTTTGTATATCCTTGCATGTTATAGTATCTTTTTATACTGTTATGGATTCTGTAAACTGATATATATTGGCTAAGAATTTTTTTATTGGTCAGTTATTTCTGATAGATTATATAGAAACTGGATCAGAAACCAAATGAATTTCCAGAACAAGAAAGTAACAGTGTTTATTTCCAAAATGTAAGATATTACAGAAAAGAATAGCAATGGTTCATTGAGGAACCAGAATCCTCCCAACAATATATCCCGTGCCCTCAGCTTCTCTCTCCTCATTTTTTATACTGACCTCTCTTACTCTTAACTAACTCTGCTGACATCGTAACTAACTCCTAGCATCATATAACTTTTTTCCCATTTTCCTTATTTATTCTTTCATAAACCTTTGCAATAGGGGCCCATACCCTATCTATACCCACCCCATGAAGATGCACATTGTCCTCATGGTGGAACTGTGGAAAATTTTATGCCACAACTAAAAGTCTCTCCCAACTGCTTTCTAATTCTGGTAACTGCTGCCATTTAATGAGAATCTCCTGTGGCGAACATCATTTATTTTTCAATCCTGCAAAAGCTTCTTGAAACAATTTCAACTTGTGAGCTAGTGGTAGTACTTTAGGAAGGGGCTGAGGTCTTTTGTGTGGGGTGTATAACATTCTTAAAAAGTGCCACATGGAATATCAGGTGCTCTTTGGAATGGGGTGGAATGGGGCAGAAGTTCCAGCCGATAAGCTACTTCTTTTTATTTACTCTCATATCATGTTGTAACAATACCTCCAAAATTACTTCCAATTGTTGCACATGTTCCTATTGATTGGTGCTAAAAGTTAGAATGTCATGAAAAAAAAAACACTAACGCAAACTTCCTCAAAATGGTTTTTAGCATCTCATTCATTAAGGTTTGGAAAGTTGAAGAACATTAGTCAAACCAAACTAGATACCAATTCATAATGTCCATCATGAGTTTAAAAGGACGTTTCCTTAATATCATCCTCCTCATCCTTGTTTGTTTGATGGTAACCTGATTTTGAATCCAATCAACACAAAATCACCATCCCCCATCTTTCTTCAGGACATACACTTGGGTGAATGACGCCTACACTTAACTTCTCGGTCCCCAATTTTTCAGTCTGTCTTTTTTTGACAGTGGGGGATACTTATTTGTCCTAATATTTGGAATTTGGGACTCTGATTTTAATACAATTACATGATTTGGCCTCTTAGTAAATGGATATATGCATGCCTTAACCTTACAAAATTGATTTTTAAGGTAAAGATTGCTCTTATTTATATATTGTAAATTGAACTTATCTCTAGTCAATGTAGAATTTCCAACACACCTCCTCCATCAAGGCATGGACATCTCACTTGTGGGACAAGATATTTGTAAGTAGTTCGACAACGGTGTAATAGTGGGTGACACAATAGGCTCAACAAGCCTTGCTAGGTTAGGCTTTAATATTGTCTTAGTAAGTGAACATATGTCTAACTTAACCTCACAAAATAAACCTGTAAGGTGAAGGTTGCCTTTACTTATATATTGTAAATTTGTTTTATCGATGTGAGATCTCTAACACCTTTGAGGAGGAAAATTACGTTGGACTTGAAAAACATTTGAATTTTCATCAAACAAATATTTGCTTTCATTAATCTCTATCTACATGTTAGCATTTCCATGTGTATCATCTAGGCAATATATTCCCAGTAAATGCAAAATACAGGCAACATAAGATCAATAGTGTTGCTAAATTATGGTCTGTCTAAGAGCATTGAGCTGTGTATATTAATGCCCCCTATCCAAACCCCTCGGAATTGTACTAGAAATTAACAGAGCTGTTCTGATTGAAGCTTCCTTTGCTTCCAAATGTTTCCAAGTTCATAGATTATATTAGTTGCTTCCTGTTCTATATTAAGTATACTAGTTGTTAACATTTGCATAAAACAGAGTGGAGGTGTGAATATAGATTTCAATATTCGTGGATATCATGTTTACTTTGGAAATAGGTTGGGGTTGAACATATAAATTTTGAATTTTCTACGTGACAATTCTCTGTCATTATACAGATAATGTCACTGAACGCGACTATCTGCGGACCGAGGGAGACCCTGGTGCTGCTGGTTATACAATTAAAGAAGCAGTGGCACTCACTAGAAGTGTGGTATGTTATTTGTCGAAATTGGTGTATATTTCAGTTGTATGCAGTATATTGGATGTCTGAATTTGGAACAGTTTAGATGGCTTCACAATTATGGATATTAGATAAAGAAAATTATAATATTTCCCCTTTAGTAATTTAGCATTTGCCAATATTTTTGTTTAGATTCCTGGACAAAGGGCCCTTGCATTGCATCTCCTGTCATCTTTGCTTGATAAGGCATTGAACTATATTTGTAAAGACAGAACAGGCCATATGACAAAACATGAGAGCAAAGTTGACAAATCAGTTGACTGGGAGGCTGTTTGGGCTTTTGCACTGGGTCCAGAACCTGAGCTTGTGTTGTCACTTAGGTAAATTTTACTTTTTGGTCCAAGCTGTTGATATTGTCAACTACCTTGTATGACTGAGTGAAGTTGCATGGTTATCTTTTTCCTCTTTTAAGAAAATTAATATTGCTGCTTTTATTGCAATTAATAATTTAGCGCACGAGTTGATTAGTTTGTATCTAAGTAAATCTCAGTCTTGGTTATGTATATAATTAGTAATATCATGCCCATCTGGCACGTGACATAGACTCGAAGAAGCTAGAGAGCAAATATCTGTTGACATTATTGAGTATTTACTGTCTTGCTACTCTAGAAGCCAGCCTTATTTGTGTTAAAATATTTGATAACATGATTATGATGACTTGGAATATTTTAGACTATATTAGTTAATATCTTGGGAGTGATTTCCATATTTAATTATTTTTTTCATAATTTCTTTTTATTTAGGATTGGCACCCTTTCTTGGGGATGACAATTAGTGCTGTCTTTTTGTAACACGTCATTACTCACCAATGAAGATACCTTTCTCTCCAGCTCTCCTTTTTTATTTAAATCTGTATAATATTAACATGAAATCAAACTGTCAAACTGATTATATCCTGTGATCCAACCACTCCATCACTATTCTACTGCTTAGTTTTCGGCTATGTCTTCTTTGTGGTTGTTTTTCTTCATTCCAGCTAGCTGGTCTTTCCTTCTGTTCCCTCTTTTTGAAGTTTTTATTGGTCAAATTTGAAAATGTATATCTGCCTTCTCTTGAGCCCTTATTACTGCATGATGCGTAGATTTAGCTGTTACATTGGTTCTTATTTGTTCTAATGTTACTCAGCAGTTCCCTTTCTCTGGAATAATTTGTTTGGTGTTTTCAGTGAATATTGGCTTTTGTTGGAGAATCTTCAGCAGTTCCTGTATGTTAATTTTGGAGGATTTGGTTGTTCTTGCTTTTTCTTTGGGTATACTTTTTTGGATAGAAATGCTTGCTTCATCTCTTCATGAGTCTTCTATTGGGTTCACTAGGGATCAAGTAGTTTTCCTAGCTTCTTTGTGGTGTTCTGGTTATAGTCTTTTTTAGTTTTTGTTTTTGTTAGATCAATGGAGACATTGGCATGTTTTGCATGTTTATTGATCTTTGTTTTTTACCTTAATTTTTGGTTGTCGAGTCTTTAGTTGTTGAGGCTTCTTAACCTCTTATATTTTTCTATTTTTCTTATATATTAATAAATTCTGTGCTTATATAAGCTTTGTTAATTATTATGATTTGCGGTTAGCTACTGTGTACTCTGGATCTTCCTATTTTTTATTGTGGTCTTCTTCCTAGCTTGCATACTTGGAACAACAGCCTCCCTTTGGGTAATTTTATTACCTGCATAGCTGTTTCTAGATTTCTATTGGAAGAGTGAGATGTACTTGACTCATCATCCTTTTGTCCCCATGTAGTTAATAACATGGAGTGTTGGTGAGGCTAGAGGGTAGCTTTATGATGTGTTTGATGCACTCTTATGAGTAGCTTATGAAAAATATTCTGATTAATACTTCAATTCTCTTAAATTGTGTTGTCATATAATTATTTTGTCCTCATTATACGAGCCTAATATGATGGCAGTTGCGCTCTGATTTTTTGAAGGATATGTCTTGATGATAATCACAATTCTGTAGTTCTGGCCTGTGCAAAAGTTGTTCAATGTGTATTGAGTTGTGATGCAAATGAGAACTACTGGGATATCTCAGAGGTAATTGAATTTCTCATAGTTATTATCTTTAATTTGATAATATTATTGTGTTTAAAATTATATTCATCTGATTAATTTATTTCTTTAATTCCAGAAGGTAGCAACTTGTGACATGGATATTTTCACAGCTCCAGTTTTTAGGAGCAGACCAGATATTAACGTTGGATTCCTTCAAGGGGGTTTCTGGAAGTACAGCGCTAAACCTTCCAATATTCTTACTTTCAGCGACGATTCAATGGACAATGAGACCGAAGGAAAACATACTATTCAAGATGATATAGTTGTTGCTGGGCAAGATTTTACTGTAGGTCTAGTTCGCATGGGAATCCTTCCTAGACTTCGTTATCTTTTGGAGGTAAAACTTAATAATTAACCATGTTGAAACATTTGAAGTCATGAGATTTTGTGTACAAAGGTTAAGAATATTTCAGTTTTACAAATTACAATTTTTGAACTTCCACGTCAAATTCATTAGTCTTTAATGGTTGCAGACGGATCCTACGACAGCTTTAGAAGAATGTATTATTTCTATACTTATTGCATTAGCGAGGCATTCACCTACATGTGCTAATGCTGTGCTGAAATGCGAAAGACTTGTTCAGACAATTGTGAATAGATTTACTTATGACAATTTTGAAATTCGATCTTCTATGATAAGATCTGTAAGACTCTTGAAGGTGAGTGGTAATTTTCCGTTTTATTTTCTAGGTTGATACATTTTCCCTTGTAACTTATGTAAAGTTATTTCTGCATCAGCAGCTAGATAATCATTCCTAATGTTTTATTTTATTTTGGACAAGGTGTTAGCTCGGTTAAACCAGACAATTTGTCTGGAGTTTATAAAGAAAGGGCATTTTCAGGCTATGATTTGGAATTTGTATCAAAGTCCTTCCTCTGTTGACCACTGGCTAAGGTTAGGGAAGGAAAAATGTAAACTCATGTCTGCTCTGATTGTTGAACAACTGCAATTCTGGAGGGTTTGCATTCAATATGGATATTGTGTGTCGTACTTCTCAGAAATGTTCCCTGCCTTCTCTTTTTGGTTGAAACCGCTTTCATTTGAAAAACTTGTTGAAAACAATGTTTTGGATGAATATACTTCCATCTCCAGGGAAGCATACCTTGTTCTGGAGTCTTTGTCTGGAAGACTTCCAAATTTATATTCAAAGCAGTGTTTAAACAATAAACTTCCAGAATTCACTGGTGACTCAGAGGTATGGTCTTGGAGTTATGTTGGTCCAATGGTTGACTTAGCCATAAGGTGGATGGCGACTATAAGTGATCCGGAAGTATCTAAATTCTTTGAGGGACAGAAAGACAGGAGATGTGACTATAGTTTCCGAGGTTTTTCTTCAACTCCTTTATTGTGGGCGTATACTGCAGTGACTAACATGCTTTTCAGAGTGCTTGAAAGGATGACATGGGGGAGTACTACCAGCTTTCATGAAACTGAAGGGCATGTGCCATGGCTTCCAGAATTTGTACCTAAGATTGGACTTGAGTTGATCAAACATTGGCTTTTGGGATTTTCTGCATCTGTTGGGACAAAATGTAGAGATTCTGAAGGTGAATCTTTTATGAAGGAACTAATTTATTTGAGGCAGAAGAATGATCTTGAAATGTCTTTAGCTTCCACCTGTTGTCTGAATGGAATTGTGAAGATTATTACTACTATTGATAATCTTATACAGTCTGCCAAGATTGGCATCCCAAGCCAAGAAGAACAAAGTTTCTCGAAAGAAGGAAAAGTACTCAAGGGTGGCATTGTTAATGGGTTTATGGTTGACTTGAGGTATATGCTTGATGTTTTCATGTCTTCTGTTTCTTCAGGGTGGCACCGTGTACAATCCATTGAGTCATTTGGCAGAGGTGGACCTGTTCCAGGAGCAGGAATTGGATGGGGTGCCCCAGGTGGAGGGTTTTGGTCAGTGACAGTTTTATTGGCACAAACAGATGCAAGATTTCTTGTCTGTTTGCTGGAAATTTTTGAAAACGCATCTAAAGATGTCGTGACAGAAGAAACAGCCTTTACTGTGCAAAGGGTTAATGCTAGCTTGGGATTGTGCTTAACTGCAGGGCCTAGAGATAAGGTTGTTGTAGAGAAGACATTGGATCTCCTACTGCATGTTTCTTTACTGAAGCACCTTGATCTCTGTATACAGAATTATCTCTCTAATAGGAGGGGTAAAACCTTTAGCTGGCAACATGAAGAAGAGGATTACATACACTTAAGCAATATGTTATCATCTCATTTTAGGAGCAGATGGCTGTCTGAAAAGGTGAAGTCGAAAGCTGTTGATGGCAGTAGTTCTTCTGGCATTAAGACCTCTCCAAAGGTCGGTACTTGTTTGGAAACCATTTATGAGGATTCAGACATGTCTTCCATGGTAAGTCCAAGCTGTAATTCTTTAACGTTAGAATGGGCTCACCAGAAGCTACCACTTCCAGCTCACTTTTACCTCAGTCCAATCTCAACAATTTTCCATAGCAAGCGAGCTGGTACTCAAAAAATTGATGATGTACTACAAGATTCCTCTAATTTGCTTGAAGTTGCCAGATGTGGACTTTTCTTTGTTTTAGGTGTTGAAGCAATGTCCACTTTTCAAGGCCACATTCCTTCTCCTGTTCATCATGTATCATTAACATGGAAGTTACATTCCTTGTCTGTCAATTTTGTTGTTGGAATGGAAATACTTGAACATGATCGGAGCAGGGATAATTTTGAAGCTTTGCAGGATCTATATGGTGAGCTTGTTGACGAGGAAAGGCTTAACCAAAGTAAAGACGTTATTTCAGAAGATAAAGAGAATCTTGAGTTTCTACAGTTCCAATCTGAGATTCATGAAAGTTACTCAACTTTTATAGAAGAGCTTATAGAGCAGTTTTCTGCTGTGTCTTATGGTGATGTGATTTTTGGCCGGCAAGTTTCAGTCTATCTACATCGTTGTGTTGAAACTTCCATTCGCCTTGCTGCCTGGAATACACTGTCCAATGCACGTGTTCTTGAGCTTTTGCCACCTTTAGAAAAATGTTTGTCGAGTGCTGAAGGATACCTTGAACCTTCGGAGGTAAGAAAATATATTCAATAAATATCAAACTATTTTACCATGGATCATTACCATGTTCTGATTCGGTTTGAGTATTTGTTATTTTGATATGTTCAGTTGGATATCTAGTAACCATTAGAAATTATAGTATAGAACTAAGTATAAATCTCATCTTACAAGACAATTTTTTAAAGTTAATTAGATTTGAAGTTTATTTGTTAAGACTCTTTCTGTGTTGAAGATATATGGTTGAATATATAACTGGTATTTATATTTTATTGTATGCATACTTTTGTAAATTTTCAAAAGGTAGTTGCTTAAAAGTTTACTTTAAATCATAAAAGCATATGCCACAAAGTACAAGGAAAGCTTCTTTTGCATCAAATAAAATTGTTTAATTTTTTTAAAATGTTAAAATGAATGCTTTATTCATCTATGACCTTTACTTTGTGTATTATTGGTTAAGAAACGGGGATTTACCTATTAAGACTTCTAATCCCAAAAACGATATGATAAATACAATCCAAGATGTCACAGAAAATGTAAAAGGTTACATAGCAGTGTTATCTGAGTTTTTGTTTTTTCTCTAGATATTTGCCTAGCCCTAGTATTAGTATTTGCAGTGGACTAACCAATATAGGTAAAAATAAAAATGTAACAGAAGGCAAAGAGGATATAGATAATAATATTGCTTCTTGCGAAGGTTCTGTGAAAGAAGAGGTGTAGTTTTTTCCTAGAGAACATTTACTTTCATTGAACATAAAGAAGACTTTGAAGAGGAGAAAAATAAAGATGGCGATTACAGACAAGCTCTTATTGATCTTATCAAACACTAACTTTGTGGATAGTGTTTGGTCATGTTAATCTATTGCTGTAATTGACCATGCTGCAGAATTTGTGTTAAATAATTTACTGCGTTGGTTGTACTGTAGCTTTATGAACTTCGAGGAAGCTTTTGTGAGCTCAGGAAGTACTACACTAGTGGTTGCACCTGCAATGCATACTAGTCATTGATTCAGAATGCAATGTATTTAAATTAACATCAATCGTGTACCTTATCTCTGCAGGATAATGAAGCAATTTTGGAAGCTTATGCAAAGTCTTGGTGTTCAGACGCCCTTGACAGAGCTGCAATTCGAGGATCAGTTGCATATACTCTTGTTGTTCATCATCTTTCCTCTTTTATATTTCATGCCTGTCCCACGGATAAGTTATTGCTGCGAAACAGACTTGCTAGATCTCTCTTGCGAGATTATGCAGGGAAATCGCAACATGAGGTAACAAAACTTTTAACCCTGATGGAGAAATTGTACTTGAGGCTAATCTCCATTCAGAACTTGTGCTTCCATTAATTATTCAATTAGTTTTAGCCAATCTGAATCTGATTAAGGAAATCAACTGGTGTGTGAATATG